>NC_143014.1:249080316-249242816 GCF_055824585.1 Amblyomma mixtum
CTCATTCGAAAGCTGAACAATCAAAAACCGCCCGGAGGCATAAACTTCCTGCATAATGCCTAGTTAACAGGGGCGCTCACTAAAACTGGAAGAAACTACTAAGTTTGGAAGTAGAGTCATGAAGTTAACCTGCAAGAATGCTGTAAAGAACGGATGTGAGAAATCTCGAAAAAAAGAAGAAATGGCAACTAGCTGTTTCACATACAGGTTCTCTAGGCGCAGCCCCCCTGCACAAACAGGCCTGAAAAGGTTATCACGCCGCATGGGCTCAAATTTAGACGATCAAACAAAGGTCCCAAATATACGCTGGAAACGCTGTATGTAATGTCTGGCGCAGTGAAGTACCTGGATAGCGTAAAAAATTGTTGTTCCCGGAAATGTGTTGCAAGCCTGGATTTTTTTTAGGCCACCAAACCGCGTTGCTTTGTGGCGAATGAAGGTGAACCTAGTGTATGTGTTTCCCTACGACTGTGTGGTAATGTGAGTAGGTGTATCATCCAAAAGGAAGAATGAAATGTCAATTAAAAAATTAATGATTTTGCCTTCAGAGCACGTAAGCAGTCATAAGTCCTCTGCGTAGATTTTTCTACTCCCCGATAAGTGGAGGCCGACGGAGGCCGACGGTCATATATAAAGCTGACGAAAGTGCAGTCGCTTGAGTTAACAACAGGTTGCGTAAAATGACCCGCATGTTGATGGCATCAGCGTGCATCAGGGTGCCATAAGTTCTCCGCTGTTTATGAAAGAAATAAGCCCCATTGCCTTAATTCTTTTGGCAAATAGTGTATATCTTGCGGGCGCCGAGCACGAACAATAAAAGGCATGTTGACTAACATCGATGCCAATATTGATCCCTGAGGCACACGTCAAAAGGATCAAATGGCCCCGCGGTGTCTCAGTTGAAGCGTACAATAATTGTTCTGCCTTCTAGGAATGATTTTGCAAATCTCTGTGCCCGCGAAAGCAAATGGAGTTTTACGTCAATAGAGTATAAGATTTCTGCATGGCTCATACCATCGTATGCTTTTTCGACGTCTGTGAAAAGAATGGCCTGAGCACTGCTGCTGCAAATTAAATACAAGATCACACCAAATCAGCCAGCCCTCCTTCAATGGCCAGGGATCGATAGAAACTAGTTCGGGCGTTGTCCTAGAAACCATGCTGTGCAAGCGACCATGAATCCAGTTCATATTTTCGCTCCCAGGTTCCAAAGCGCCGACGCAAGCAAGATAAGAGTGAAGTTCCCTATGTCTGTCGCTAGCGCCTCAGATTTCGGAACCGGGATCACGTCGGCTGCTTTTCAGGTTGTCTCGGATGGTACCGTCCAGCCATGCTTGTCGGTGTACCATTGATTTGTTGATGCCATCGGCTTGTCGGTGTGTCGGGGAGCACCACGATCACAGCGCCACTCATATTCTTGTCAGGATGGCGTCGATCCAGTCCGGGCACCGTCCTCCTTTTGCCGTCCCCTGTTGCCGGAAGTGACTCCGGCAATTTAATTATTTGGTGCAAACCGATATTAGACAAGAACAAGCCGTTCCGGATATAAACACAGGCAGTCCTTTCTGCGTCAGAAGGAAATGGTAGTCCATTGATATCAGCGAGAACTACCAGGCGAGGCACGAACATGAGGTATTTGCGAATATATTAAGTTGGGCATGCTTAATTCTAGACTTCGCGGATTTTGCGCAGTATTTAATATACGCCACATTCAAATGACTCCAATGAACAAAATTACCTTTGTCCCTGTGCAGGCCACATTGCATTGGGAGATCGAAGTTAGGGTCGAAACGGTGAAGGGGGTCGTATTGCCGTCTCCATCGCACCACAGCTTGCGCAGTGAGCGCCAGGCATATGCGGCGCCTTCAAGTTTTGCCAATCCCTTCGACAAAAAGAATCAGGACGAGCTCGGGTGAGCCACTGTCCGCCGCTCTGGCTGTGCTACAGCGAAGCCTTGGCCTACCATGCATATTACAGAATTTGCTCACTTGCGCCACTTGCTTCCGTATGGCGACTAAATTATTATATTGAAATGAAATTTAAGCGCACACTAAAAACGCACACAAGAGGAGGATGCACACAGGATAGCCGCTAACTTCATCTGATTTATTCGCAGGTAAGAGAGCGAAATATATACATAAAACGAGACATGCGCTGTAAAGAAACCGATCGTCATATCACAATGCGTGCTCAAGGTATCTGTATTCTGCCTGCAAAAGATTAACTGCCGTGTCACTCACACAGCCATGCCCCCTCTTCCTGATGTGAAAGGCTTCTAATAATTCACGTGCGGTCTTATCACCGCCTCTGCCAAGTATCTTTATCATTTCAGCCGCGGCTCGCACGCTCTGCAGTTCGCACAATGGTCTGCCAAATGTGTCCCTCCACCCCTTCGTGGGCGCTTAAATTTCATTTCAATATAAGCTATGCACCATCTAGCCCAAACAGAAGTTTTGTTAAATTATTAACCCGGAAATGGTGTCAAGTGCCCGCCTTCCCGGCCAGCTCGCGGTTTAAGCACGTAAGCCAACAGAAACATACAAGCGCCTGATTACTTCTATCTCGAGCTCATACCAAGACTTCAACCCTACCCTCAGGGCGAAGATATGCTCTTCTAGTCGACTGTCTTTGTGTATAGCTGATCAATCATCGGCGCTTCTCCGCCGCTTCTAATGCGGCAAGTATTGCGCAAATGTATTTTTTGGGCTGTACGGGGGGATATGGTCTGTGTATCGTACGTGTGTCTTTCACCGTGTCTGTCAACCTTTTTCTCGCTGCACCCATTTTTCGAAAAAAATGCGCATCAACAATACCACTTCCACGTACAACACGTGCCTCTAAAAATTCCAACGGGCAAAACTTTCATCCCAAGAACACGGATGTCTAGGTTTTACGAGTGCAGTGACAGTATTCTATGCCTATAAGAGCCCCGTGCAGAGCCTAAGCTTGGCCGTCGAGTTAAAATAGCAAGTCAGCACAAGAAGGGTCGCTCATCGAGATGCTCATTTTCGAGAATGACCCTCCCCTCCCCCCACCCACAGAGCTTACCTTTAGGCCATTCGATACATCATGTCGGCGCCTTGTCGGCCGGTTTGCGCGCTAAGCACCCCTCTGGTTGCGATCCGCCTGGTGCGTCGGTGTGCCCCGCGTCATACTCAGACTCTCCTGGGAACAAAAGCAAGACCGCGACGATGAGTCGGGCAGCGTCGCCTGGTGGGAGGGAGGACGATGACGCGTCTCCACCGACTCGGATATCTCGCCAATGTCGGTGCCTGGTGCGCACACAGGACGACAGGGGGAGTGCGACGGTGAGCGTCTGGTGACACTGTTGTACGCGACGGCGTTTTCTGCCCTAACCAGAACAAAATCGCACGCCAAAGGGACGTCGTGATGTTGCTGTAACAGGGAGGCGTTCCGTTATAATTTATGCGAGCTTATCGCTCCTCTCATCGGTGTAGACGGTATCACATCGGCGCGAACGGTTGCCATTCTCAAGCCAATCTAATCCATGACATCAAGCGGCCCCAAGCTGCCATTAAACGCTTCAAATGCTATGAGCTGGCCACGATCGCTTCTCCAAAAAAAGACATTAAAAGACTGTAAAAATTCAAATCGAACCCTCGTGAATTCTCGGTTTCTCTCAACGCCCCAGCCAAGGCCTCCATCCAGGTCATTTTTCAGCGGTTCCGGGAAAAGGCGGAGCTGCTAAATTCCAGGTCTTCACGCATTTCATTATTCCACCATCCTGACTAAAGGGTAAATTGTTTGGTTTGCCGTCTGGTCGCCTACTCGCTGTGCCCGCGCTCTTAGTCTGCGCTTCCACAAACCAAACATCCGTTTGCGCGCTGCGCTCGACCAAAGAGTGAGTTCCGTGGTGTCCCGCGCTTGCACGCTGGAAGGCGTCGAGGCTTATGGCTTTTGAATCCGCCCAAATAGGTTGCAACACGTTGATGGGCTAGGCCTTGCAGATTCGTTCTGGCACTCTCCAGCTCTCTACCTTTAAGACGAAGTGTAAATAATTCACCTAAGAAGTGCATTAATAAGTGCATTAGTAAATAATGCACCTACTCTAAGCTCCGACATTGTCAAAATTGGGGTTCCGCTACGAACTGAACTACTCACCGGATTCCCTAATACCCCACACCCGTCACAAGTCTAGTTGTGGACGTAGTCAATGTCTCGAAATTAAATCGCCGCAGGTCTTAATTCAATTACACAGTTTCTGGCCAGGGGAAAAACCGGGTTAAAAATTTAATCTAACCTTAGATTAGCTGAAGCTCAGTGTACACGAAGTTGACACTGAGTTTCTTGGCAAATATTTTGTTTTTGTTCAACCTGTCTTCGTACCGTAAGCAGTATTCTGCCACTGGGGAGTTGTGGCATACGCGTAAGTAACGGCACGTGTAGACGTACAGCATACCAGCCGGATGCCTGCAGCGCATGCGCAGTGGCCAGGTGAGGAGGTTGTCCGGCATACGCCTACTGGGCTGCGACTACCGGAGACTCTCTAATATCTTCTCGCTACCTCTACACTTCATTGTCTTCGAGCCGGGAGCCTCTGATTGGTGCTTCGGCTCGGGCAGCAACACGTCGACAGTCCGCGGCAGCCAATAGGATCGCAGTGGAAAAAAGTTGGCACGCATCGACAACCGTCAGACCGAATGGCGGCGTGCGCTACTTGCGTAACTAGGTGTTTTTCCAGCGCGGTCTGAGACGAATGTATGTGCGCAAGACACGCGACGGAAAGCGTCTAGTGATAGACCGGACGACAGAATCTGATTCTTCTCGGAAAGCAATCGCCTCGCACACTACGTATGGGTGTGCCGTAGTACGCGCCGTTGCTAAGCATGGCCGCAAGAATCGTCCTTCTGGGGATTTTCAGTCATTGACAGCTGCTCTCCTCAGCATCAGTGGCGCTCGAAGACCGACACTGATAGCAGCAAGATGGCTGCCAGCTTAGACAGCAGAGCTGCACCGCTGTGCAGAGCAGGCAGCATGTTTCGCGACACCACATGTCATGGCAGGCGCCGGGGTACGGCCGGCCCGGTTCAGTCCACGTAGAAGGTAGAAGACGTTCTGTCTTACTGCTTGAACCACGCGGGGCGTGACTACGATATAACCAATGCCATAAACCAAGCACGCTTTAGTGTTGAAAAAAACTTGCTATTGATGTAAAATATATCCTGCTCTCTGGTAACTCGTCGTTGATATTATGATTTTACTTTCATCAAATTCAAGCGGCACGCGCCGATCGTTAACTGCTCAAATTAATGCAGAGTTGAAAGAAAAAATTGATGGATCTCTGGCCCTAAAATATTCAAACTCTTCATCGAAAAGGAAGGAGGGTTTGCTTTCAGCGCCAGCGTCATCGGTTCTTTATTCGCGCTTGTCTGCGACCCGCCCATTGGTTCCCCGGCTGGGGCAGCAACACGTCGAGGCAGCTCGGCAGCCAACGGGAGCCCAGAGCAGCGCCGGTGGCGTGAGTCGGCCAGCGTGGGACCGGATGACGAACTGCACGCAGCGCCTGGCTCGGTTTTCTACCAGGACGGTCGGCGGCGAACGTGCGCTCAAGACGCACAAAGGAAAGCTTCTGGTGACACACCGGATGGCAGAAACCGATCTCTTCCAGACAGCGAGGCACACGTGTACTGTCCTTGACTACGATTGCCCAGCACGCTGTCGTCATGTCTGCGAGAACAGTACCTGGGATTTTTCCACCTTTGAGGGCGGTGTTTGTCAGCACAGATGGCGCTGTCGTATCGTGAAGGCGATTTTCTGACTGAATGATCACATGCTTATGTGCTGCCCGGCGCTCCACATGCTCCACGCTATGCATCAGGCGGCGGAATAGAAAAAATATTTTCCTTTATCTTCATATCTCGTCCACCTGAGAACTCACGGGAGTAAACCTCAGCCTAATGATAATTAATGGAGTTTTATACCGCAAAGAGACTTTGGATAATGAGCACCGTACTTTAGGGTTCCGCATTACATTCGCCCGTCTGGGTTTTTTTTAGGGTTCAGGTTAGGCCTATACTTCCGATCCATTTACGGTAAATTTGTGCCCGTGTTCTCAGCAACATAGCTCATTCGGGTTTTGGAATATTTAATTCCTCACTTTGGCTTATTTTTACTGCACTATAATTGTGGCTTCGTACCAAATATTCAGATTTTTATTGTTTTTTTCTGAGGCCATAATGTCTTTGCTCTCATCATATGCAACATTGGACAAATACAACAAAAATGACATTGTGCGATTTTCGAGACCAAAGACTAAACATACGCTTACTTCAGCAATTTTCCCATAAACAACCTGCAATGAAACACCTACTGAGTAGCCGCTATCTATCCAGGGAGTACAAGTTTCCTTTCTGTGCTATTTTGCTTGTCAGCTCTCTTTTGTGGCTTCCCTTTTGATCAGTTCTGCATCTGCCCCCACTAAAATACTCTCCGGTAGTGAAATTCCCAGGGCCGTGTTCTGTAATAAGCCGTTTCATTTGGCCGTGACGTCAAAGTGACCAACGCAAGAGCAGGTGAGAAAGCAAAGTGCCCAATCACAGACACTGCCTACCTGGTCGTGGTACGGCCGCTAGCCACCCCCTGATGATGCATGCAGTTCGGCCGCGCCGCACGGACCACGCTGAGCCATTTCGTTGCACAAACGGCGCCCAGTTTTTTTGCCGACACTAGATTAGCGGCGATTAAGCCCGTCAGGCGGGTCCAACTTCTCGTCGGGCTCCGACGTTCATGACCGCCGTGCTCGGACGCGTAACGCGTCTACGGGCATGTTTCTGCCACGACCATCATGACGTCTTCGCAATCGACCTGCGTCACTGGAAGCAGCGACTGTTGAGGAGGACCAAATGAATCAAAAATGCAATGAATGGTTAGAAAATAAGAAATTCAGTTTTGAAAACACGCCATTTCTGCCTTTTACATTACGTGGAAATCATGTAACCGATCGAATACGATTATCGAAATCATATTCGAGGTTTCGAGATTAGTATAAAGCCATAAATTGGTTGTTTATTTTTGGTTTGGTTTACCCTATGCTCTTAACATCGACTGAAATCTCAGTAAACGAGAAAATTTTTCCACTTAGCCGATGCCGTGCCATCGAGGCTTACGAAACCGTACTTGACAGCAGCACACTACTGTCATCGTAGGCTTAGAATATCATCCATCTAAGACCTCGTGATTTAGAACTTTGGAGATCAACCAAAAAATGGATGATGATTTAGCACAGCTAAGCACGAAACTTTGTGTAAAACAACTGTTCCGAAGTCCATGGTAGAGAGAGGGTGCGGTAGATGGTCCTTGGCGATCACAAAATGAACAAGGGAGGGGAAAACCTCAGTTTGCTAGAGCCAACGTTTCGACAAGGGGACTTGTCTTCGTCTGGGCAAAGCGTTCATCATCGGCAGGGATTATATAGGGCCTTCGCTCCGAGGAGGAAGGCCCCGGGGGTGGGGAAGGAAAGTGGTGTGGGAGGGGATGCGTGTCAGGAAGGGGAGGGAGGTGAATCATCATTCGCTAGGCTGCAATAGTGCAACAACCTATATCCGGGGGGTATGCAATGAACAAAAGGCTTTGAAGGGGCTGCGACGGGGGGGGGGGGGGGGAGGCGCTGGGTGAACCTGCAAAACTCAGATAAAAGGATTAGTCAGCGTGGTACAGGGAAATGATAACAAGGTAAAAAAAAAGGGGGGGGGGGCTGGCACTGGAAGGAGAAAGGAAGGGGGGCATTTCCAAGGAAGGACTAGGCAGGGGGGGGGGGGGGGGGGAATGGCTCGTGTTCAGAGAAAGCCAAAAAGTGGGGGAAGAGGGGGTAACAGGAGTGTCATGGTTTCCGAGAACTGGTAGCAGGGGATTAGGAGAAAAAGAAAAAAAAAGAAAAAAAAAGGTGACCAAGGAAGAGGGTGACAAGGCCGGAAATGGGGTGGAAGATATGACTTGGGAAGGGTGCAAGGAGCGACAATATACTTATGTGAGGTTCTAGGAAATAGTCTGACCACGTGCAAGATTTTTTAATTTAAAATTATGCTGACCCTGGAATGTACCTGAGAGATTCCAGGTTTCCTCTGGACATGTTGATCCCTGTTGGTTGCAGTGTTTTAAATTTGTGGATTAGGAATGCTTCTCTGTATTTTCTGTCCCTAGTCGATTTGAAGCCTGACTGAAGAATGAACAATTTGAGTTCGTCGAATTTGTGATGGCGTTGATTAAAATGGGTCGACACTGCCTTCTGTTCATTCCGTGTTGTGTCAGCCCGGTGCCCGTTTAATCTGGCACTCATTGTTTGTCCGGTTTCTCCGATATATTGTTTCTGGCAGTAGGAGCACTGGAGCATGTAGATAATATTGGACGATGTGCAGTCAAAACTGGTCTTTATATCGAAACTGAAATCGCTTGCCGTACTTTTAACCGTAGTGTCCCTTTGTAAATGTTTGCATGTCTTGCATCTGGGTCGAGAGCATGAAGTTACTGTCGGTGGTGGTTTCTTACCGAGCCTAGCGTGCACCAGGATGTCCCTCAGGTTTGTGTTGCGTCTGTATGTTACCCTTGGTGCGTCGGGAAATATTTTCTTGAGACGGTCGTTACCAGTTAAAATGGGGTGGTATTTCCGCAGGATATTGTTTATGTTTGGAAGCGCGTTTGAGTATTTCGTTATAAGTGCAGGAGGTCGTTGACTGTTAGCTTTTGTTCGTTTTTTAAGAACTACATCTCGTTTCAAAGTGGTTGCTCGTTGGAACGCATTATTAAGGGTTGTCTGTGGATGGTTTCTGGTGATTAGTGTGTTTTTTAGCGAGTGGAGGTGTTTCAGGTAGTCATCGTCGTCGCTACATATTCTTCTTAGTCTCGTTGCCTGTCCTACGAATATACCTTGTTTGCAGTGTCTTGGATGATGGCTAGTGAAATCTAAGTATTGTTGTCGGTCAGTAGGCTTCCGAACGTGGGTCGACTCAGTTTTCGAATATTTCGGGAGGGGGCCACCCAAATTTCAGGGGTGGGCCAAGCCCATTTTGGGGGTGTCCCAGCTCGGCTCAAAACATGGGTCAACTCAATTTTCAAATTTTCGGGAGTGGGCCACCCAAGTTTAAGGCGTAGGCCAAGCCCATTTTGGTGGTGCCTCCGCTCGGCTCCAAACGTGAGTCAACTCAGTTTTCAAATTTTCGGGAGTGGGCACCAAATTTCAGGGGTGGGCCAAGACCATTTTCGGGGTGTCCCAGCTGGGCTCCTAAGGTGGGTCAACTCAATTTTCTGATTTTCGGGAGTAGGCCACCGAAATTTCAGCGGCGGGCCAAGCCCATTTGGGGGGTGTCAGCTCGGTTTCGACAGTGGGTCAACTGAATTTTAATTTTTTCGGGAGTGGGCCGCCCAAATTTCAAGGGTAGGCCAAGCCCATTTTGGTGGTGTCTCAGCTCGGTTCCGAATGTGGGTCAACTCAATTTTCAATTTTTCGGGAGTAGGCCACCCAAATTTCAGCGGTCGGCCAAGCCCATTTTGGGGGTGTCCCAGCTCGTTTCCGAATGTGGGTCAATTGACTTTTAACAATTTTTGAGTGCGGGCCACCAAACTTAAGGGTAGTTCGAAGCTCATTTTGGGGGTTTCCCAAGTAGTTTCCGAACGTGGGTCAACACAATTTTCAAATTTCCGAGAGTTGGGCCCCAAATTTCAGGGGTGGGCAACCCCATTTTTGGAGGTCGGCCAATTCCAATTGAGACTAGGTGATGTCTGTTTTCTACCCTAGCAAACCCAAGTGCAAACGGCAGTCAAATTCAGCCGAGGTCATTTCAACTCAAGGGCAAAACTCAAAGGTCGAGGCTTCAAAGACCCATCGGCTTCTTCAGAATCGCTAGTGAAGTGGTGCTTTTGCATTTAAGAAGTCCCAACGCTGCTGCCTTCAACGTTGAGGTGTTATATTTGGATGACATCATCATCAGGGTCATAACTTATCTGTCAACGCTATGTCTGTCAACTTCTCTGCACTCGCCCCGTCAGAGCTGCGTTGTGTCTTGCCTGGTTCTAAGTGGGAAAGTTTCTGTCGGAAGGCGGAAATCTTGATTTAAGAGTCTCGTCAGCGTGCTGCGCTCACAGTTTTCTGCGCATTTCATACAAATACGTTTGCCTACTCACTACAATTTTCCTTATAAAGGTGGCGCCGGAATCTCAGTCACAACCTTCTCCCACATACAGTTTGTCACGCGGATCCCGTACCATCGCGACGTCAGCAAACAAACTGGAATACGGGACACCGCGCCCTGGTATCCCTGTGCGTGCTCACGGAGCAAGAAAGTGCCCGTTGAGTTCAACGACCGGGGTAGCGGCCTTCAGCGACAGGCGTAACCAAAAGCGCGGTCTCTGTGCTGCAGACAATCATGAGTTAGCTTAAAATTGCAGCTGATCCTCGCTCATCTGCTTCCGGTTCGCCGCGTGCCTTGATCAAGCTTACGCTGTATTGAGAGGGAAGAAATTCATAGTTGACCTATTCTCATCCTCATGAGGCTTTGTGGTGGCCATTTTTTTCAGGAACACGTAACAAACTTGTTGCCCCTTTTGGCTTGCTGCGCGGGCAATGAAGGAAGGGTGGTGAGTTTACTGCTACAGCGCTTACCACGCAGTGAAAAGCTCTTGCGCTGCGAACATACATTCGGGGACACTTTGATACGCCTCGCTTCCGCTAGGCTTTTGTTTTAATGAGTACACGCTTTTACGAGAAGCAGAATTCAGTGCACCTCTGTCGGCCCATGTTCAGTTGCAGTCAGGCGCGAGATAGAACACCCGTTAGCTAAAGAGCCCATGCTTGCCTCATATAGGGGAGGGCGGCGCAATACGCGGCACAGATTTGCACATCACCGCTTTCTTTTTCTCATTCGTAAACAGCGGCGAACAAATGTGACAGAATCATTCATTACCGCCCGGGCATCTCACTCGGGAAATATGGAAGGGACAGCTGAAGCAGACCACAGCATAAATTTATATGCGAAAATTTGAAATGTATATCACCCCACCAACGGGAGAGAATGGCACGGGCTTCTAAAATATAACTTCACTCAATATTGCAAAGATTTCCCATAAGCATGCTTTCATAGATATGTAAACAATATTTGTGACCAAAATCCGCATGTAAACAGTGTAGCCAGGCAGAAACCGGTACTGCTCTGCTCAATGACCCGCTCAGTCTACAGGCAGTTCAACAGCCAGGGTTTGCGTATATATGCTGTCTAAGCAATCATTTTGAATTTCAAGCCTTCTTGGCAACATTTTTTTCAGTGTTAGCGTCGCAGCTGCAGCTCCCTCCCTTCGTCTCCGTCGAATCGACGTGCGACTTAGTTCGATCGCAGAACGTGAACGGAAGGTTTTCGACGTGATTGGAGGTCAAACCTAACAGAGCTTGCTCAATTGGCAGAATGTATTTCTGCAAAAAACCTTTATTAGTCGTGGAAAGAAGTGCATCCCTTCGATTTCAAAGAAATTCTGTGCAGTTCCTCTTCTTCACGTTCCGTCATTTTCTTTACTGTTTCGTGGTGGGCGTCTTTAGGCGCCCCAAAAGGCTTGGCTGCGCCGGCGCTTATTCATGCTCTCCACTGCTCTCTTCTTGCCTTCTTTGCGCCAAACATTAGTCCATGTTTTTTTTTTCTTTTCGTACGTTCCGATAAATCCTGGAGGTCGACAAAACAAGGGTAGTGTTTTGGAGCGAGCAATAAAACAATTATCGTTACTTTAGGCCCCGCATAAAACTACGTAGCATTTTACCCCACGTGTATCCTTCTGCTAAAAAAATTTCCCCGTAAGAGCGCGAAGAGCCAGCCCTCCTGAACACTTCAAAAGTTTAGATGGGTAACTTATTGTAATAAATAAATGGTTACGTAATCCAGGACGATCTTTTTCGGTTGCCGTGCACCGTACCGAAAATTGGGCCTTGCAGAAAACCGCTCCTTTTAGGCTGCTTTGTTGTTTTCCAAGGCACTTCGCAATTCTTTTATCTACTCGGAAACTAGAAATTTTGACAGCCATAAGGTCAGTTGCTGTATACACGTGGTGGGTCACGCCAGCAAAATATCAATGTAATTTTAATGCAGTCTTAAAATTTACGAAGCGCAAAGTAGTAAAGGCAAATTTAGTCATTAATGGCTTATAAAAGTATGGCTGATTTCAGAATTTATCAAAATGAAAGGTTGAAATAAATAGCACCACATAATTAATTTAAACTTATTAGGCCCAAAGCCCTATCCATGAGCTTGGCTGAGAGATAAAGCCTCTGCGAACAATTCCCCAAGATTGTCCAAAAGTTTTTGTACTACGGTTTTTCTTATCACGCATTTTAACAATTAAAATGGCAGTTTAGAGGAATTATTTCTCCCGGTCGTCACCTGCGAGTCTCGATGCAGTAACGACATATATGCTTGTTCCCCATACGTGCTCGCTCTTGGCGTACCTGTGGCGCCTTGCTCGCTCTTGGCGTTCTTGAGCGAGCTCGGTGGCATTGCCACGGTAAGGTCATCCAACCCGATGATCTTCGCCATGCAGGTCAGTCAACCCTACTGCCTTTTTACCAAAAGATCGAGCAACTATTGTCTTCTGGAGCTGCCGAGTCCACGGTGCTGCCTTTCTATTGCTGCTGAGTGTGCGAATGTTATTCGTTCTCTGCTATTGCTGGCCGGAGATGTTGAAACAAACCCAGGCCCCGACAGAGTTCTCGAAGAACTGCAAAAGCTTTCTGCCGGTCAGTCCCAGCTAACCAGTGAGGTTCAGGGACTCAGGAACCAGCTCACGTCTACCGAAAAAACTATTGCCGACATAAGTAAGAGACTGGCTGACCTTGAAACGCTCCATCAAGACACAGCTGCCCTACGCACTCGCCTAGACACAATGAGCGCTAATACCACTGAAATAAGCGGTCAGATTTCTGAAATAGATGCCCCCATAGACGATGCCGAGAATCGTTCATGAAGAAATAACTTAATTTTCTACAGCATCACAGATGACAACCCATCAGAAACATATGCCCAATCCGAAGAAATAGTCATCCGCCACTGCTATGAGACCCTGAAGCTGACAATTGATCCCAAACAAATAGAGCGTGCTCACCGTCTTGGACGCCACTCAACCGAACATCTTCGCCCAATAATAGTTAATTTATCCTCCTTTAAAACGAAGGAGTTAATTCTTTCCAAATGCACTATGCTAAAGGGTACCAACTATAGCACTGGCGAGGATTTTTCACTCCGGGTTCTTATTATCTTATTTGTGTCTTATTATTTGTCTTATTGTGTCGTCTTTCTGTGCGCATAAAAGAAATCTGAGTATGAACCAACTAGCCCCACAACGTATATTACTGGATTACAGGATTCCGCTCCGTCCTCTCTACCTTGTCTCATTGTGTCGTCTTTCTGTGCGCAAAAAAGAAATCTGGGTTCGTGCCGCACGGAAACAGCTCGTTGCATTCGCCCGAAGCAAAGAAACAGCATTTTCATTGCGCTACAAAACACTGCATATTGGTTCGAAGCGTTATGCATTCGACGAATCCTCACAGACGGTGCAAGAATTCACATAGCAATCGGCTCATCATCATGCAACCGTGCGTTCACTCAATAGTCCTCAAGAAAAGATTCCAAATCTTTCTTTTTCCATTATCTTCACAAACATACGCAGCTTTATTCCCAAGCGCGAGCATGTTTCTAATCTTGTTTCCTCATCCGTAAGCTACATACTTATACTAACTGAAACATGGCTAACAAGTGACATCACCGATTCTGAAGTTCTGTCCGACTTACCAAATTTGAACGTGTTTCGGAACGATCGCAAAGACTACCGAGGCGGAGGTATTCTTATTGCCACTAACCAACAGTTGCCCTGTTCAATTATTAACATCGATTTGCAGCTTGAAATATTGTGGGTAATTTGTCGTTCCGCTCCCCAGCTAATCATACTAGGTGTCTGCTATCGACCTCCCAGCAGTAACCCAAATTTCTCGCATAGCCTTGGTTGTTGCCTAAACCAACTTCATATTAAGTACCCTAACGCATGCATCCTTCTCTTTGGCGATTTCAACAACCCTAGCATTAATTGGCACAACATAACATCAATAGGCAACGCAGAAATAACGAATTTCATTGATGTGTGTCTCAACTTTAACATCACCCAATTAGTAAAGGAACCAACACGCGTTACACACGAATCTTTTAACATTTCGGACTCGATATTGACTAATCGCCCTGAAAGTTTATCATCCCTTACTTACCTGCGCGAAATTAGCGATCACAAAGTTTTACATGCCACCTTCACCTTTGCCACCGGATTGCGCCAATCGTATCAAAAAACGATCCGCTTGTACGATAGAGGTAATTACAGACGATAAACAACCAACTGCACAATTTTTTTCTAATTTTTGAAACAGGCTTTCAAGACCAATCTGTTCAAAATAACTGGCAAACTTTCAAAACAAAAGTATTAGAACATGCGTCTGAATTTATTCCCACCATAACATTTTGTGCCAATCGTCGTAAGCAATGGTTCCCGAAGTCATTAAAAACGCTCGAAAACAAGAAAACAACGGCTATTCCGAGCAGCAAAACTCTACCCAAGCCCATGCCCTTGGAATAAGTATTACGAGGCTGAGCACGTGTATTTACAATCCGTTCGAAACGCTAAACGCACATTTTTTGGTGTAGATCTGCCAAAAATCTTAATCAACAATCCGCGAACATTCTGTCAAGTACTAAACCCCCAGCAGACACGCACTATCACTCTTACTAACGCACTTGGACAAGAGGCCAGCGAGGTTGATTGGGCGAACATATTTAACACTGCATTCGCATCTGTTTTCACTGAAGAAACTGACGTGCCACCACCTGATACAACTGCATTTCCAATATCTCCAATGCCTTTACCCACACTTCCTGCACATGGAATCGCCTGTATTATCGAAAATATAAAATATCATCCTCAGCAGGTATTGATGAAATAAACTCGATCCTGTTAAATAATACTCGGCACGTTTCTGCAGCATACTTATCTTTACTGTTCGCTCAAACACTGCACACAGGTAACATACCCAGCGACTGGAAAGTGCTTAAGGTCCTTCCATTGTTCAAATCAGGTAAAAAAGAATCATCCCTTAACTACCATCCAGTGTGCCATGCAAAATTATGGAGCATGTCATTTTTTCGCAAATAATGCATTTTCTTGACTCAAAACATTTTTTCTATCAATCTCAGCATGGATTTCGTAAGGGTTTCTCCTGCGAAACACAAGTAGCCATTTTCGTTCACCATCTGCATATAAATCTTGATTCTAACCTTCAAACCGACGCAATCTTTCTGGACTTTGCTAAAGCTTTTGGCAAGGTACCTCATGAACGCTTACTACTAAAACTTTGCCTTTTAAAATAAAACCCTAATGCTTTACAATGGCTAAAACAATTTTTAGCAGGTCGCTCCTAGTTTGTATATGTTAATAACCAATCCTCTAATTCACTCCCAGTCACATCAGGCGTTCCTCAAGGTTCAGTGCTTGGTCCCCTTCTCTTTCTTATATATATCAACGATTTACCCATGCATGCTTCCTCTAATATCCGCATGTTTCTCAATGACTGTGTCGTCTACCGCACAATTAATAACCCACCCGATCAGCTAGCACTCCAAAACGACCTATCATGTACAGAAGACTGGTGCAGCCAGTGGCTCATGGAGCTTAACCCCAATAAGTGCAAACACGTGTCATTTCACCGCAAACGCAAGCCCCTTTTGTTCCCTTACGCAATCTCTGGCGTCGCAGTAGAATTCACCAATTGCTATAAATACTTGGGTGCAACCCTAAGCCAGGATCTAACCTGGAATGCGGATGTCACTAACATTCTATCATCAGCTAACAAAACCCTTCGTTTCCTGAAACGTCATTTGCGCCATGTACCGCCAAAGGTTAAGCTTCTTGCCTAGAAGTCCCTCATTCGAACAAAACTTGAATATACATCCCCCATTTGGAGCCCTAACCAAATCTATTTGTTAACATCACTAGAATCGCTACAGAACCGAGCCACTAGATTCATTCATTCTTGTTATTTATATGATATCAGGATATCATCTTTAAAAGCGGAGTTGAGCCTAACAAACCTTGCCTGTCGTCGTCTTATCACCAGTATGTGTTTATTTCATAAGTTTTTTTACAGCTCATCGCGTATTCCACCCTACATTAGCCCTCCACCGCGCATTTCACTCCACCTTGGTCATCCACTGCAAGTTTCCCGTCCACAGATTCATACCACAGCGTTTGCCTTTCCTCGCTCAGCCAAAGACTGGAACAGCCTTCCACACGACGTCGCTGCAACCACCTGTCCATCCTCATTGTGGAATTGTATAACTGCCATATTTAACGAATAACATCTTTGTACATATAGTTTGATTCTATCTGTACACACCCCTTATGTAATACCCCCTAACTGGGGGTCTTTAAGGTAATAAAGTGTAGTGAAGTGAAGTGACCTGTGGCGCCAAGAATATACTTTCGTCATTAGCTATATTACACGCATGCCCGTACCACTTCATTTCTTACTTCGCAGGCCACTTTGGTCGGTGCGCCTCAAGTGACGCTCCATCCCATCTGTCTACACCTACAGCCTTAAATGAAGCATCAAGAAAACTGAGGTGTTTTGCCTAAACGCTCCTAAGAGCGCATGGTAAACCACCCCTCGGATGGCCAGGTCATATAGCGTCTCGTGAACCGAAATGGCGCAGAAGTCGCAACGTTCATCACCTGACGTATTCAGCGCTTTCCTTATTGCTATTCCGCGTGCAGGCACAGAAGCCTCTCCAGTGACTGTCAACAAGAGGGTTCGAGAAAAAAGTGGGTGCGCTCGTCGGATTGGAATCACTTGAGTGCAGCATGACTCCCGCAGCGGCCGGACCTCTCGGCTCTAATCCTCGCCGTGAGATTTGTCTGGCTGCTCTCACGAGAAGCTTCCAATAGAGTTCAATAATCAGGAATCATGGTTATGCTTAGTCCTTAAGAGACGAAACGTCAGTGACAGAAAACGGGAAATACTGTTCAACGACGAGATCAAAGCTCGAATAGGAAAAACGTATGACTAAACATTCTCTGTGGCGTCTCGCGAGGATTCTCACGAGTGTATTTCCCTACCCTTTGCTGCAAGCTTCCTAAATACGTTGCAGAAAATGGCCTGGTTCCGCATCGGTACAGGTATTAGCACAGCATTCTTTTCCACCGAGTAAATTGACAGAGGGCATTGCCGTCTCAAATGAGGTTCGCAATTTAGCAAACCCCTTCAAGACATCTGTTGTATAGGTCTTGACGCATCCATTTGCTTGGCCGCATTTGCCGCCATCTATTCTTCTCACAATGTTTAAGGCTTATTTATTTTTTTCAAACCAGCCAAATCCTCCCAAACGGGAACTGAGAAAGGCACGAAAGTTTTTTGTCCGCACAAACCGTAGCTCTATCCAAGCTGTTATATGATATGCTTTGCGTGTTGGGAGAACTCTACGCCATCGGCGAATGAAAAATAATGCAAATAATTTACTCGATACCAGCATGTAAACTTTGTATGTGGCTCTTTTCGATGAGACTCACTCGATTTAACTCAGTTTTGTACAGAGTATCTTATTTCTGCAGTAGTAATTCAAGCTCTGTTTATAAAAATAATACGTGAACAGAATATCATATGATTTAAGCAAAATAGCAAGTCATAACAATTCATTGTGCGCAATAAAGGGCACCGCTGTGCTCCACCAACACAAGCAAGAGAACGGGAAAAGCAGGCTAGCTGTCACAAGATCTTACACGACAGCTTTCTTTCTTCTGTTCACATTTCGGCAGCAAAAAAATAAACATATGAGGATGTATGACATCAAGAATGTATTCAACTTCGCTGCAGAATCCTAAATTTATGATTAGTAAGCAAAAGGGTAGCATCAAACAGAATACAAAGCAACAAGACAACCGCTGTCCTATCGTTTCTTGTCTGACTCTGCCATTTCGCTAGAAGAGCATTTATAAACCCACTGCCAACTAGTACAACTAAATGCTCTAACGTTCCGTGTAGCAGATAAGCATCCTTTCTTCTTCGGCAACAAGGCTAATCGTTACCCCGTCGTTATCGTCGTCTGCAGGGTTCAGATCTTTCGTTAATGGCTTCGTGTCCTTTGCAGTCGATCACAACGTAGAGCTGAAGACGGAATAAATTAAACCATGCTCAAAACAGTCCAAGCTGTTAGGCTCAAACTAACAAAAGTTCTCTCACGAGTGAATTTTGCTCATTTTGATCCATGCATCAGCAGGATCTGGCTTATGTTTTATTTGACGTAGGATTTGCGCAAACGTTACATGTTGCGGGCCCATTTCGTACCAATGGTTTTTGCAGAAAATGATTATGGATGTGCTTGCCATTACAGCAAAATTCGACTTTCTTTCGGTTTCCAGCTTCCGCACATTCAAGCAAAGAAATCCATAATTATAACTGTTGAAGCTCGGCGAGCCATCATGCATGATGTTGTGGAGAAACCTTAAGGTGAGAAAGCCTAAGTGAAGAAGTGAAGAAGAGAAAATCTTATAAACAAAAATTTTATTTTAAAATGTACTTATTGCGCAATAACCTCATTTCCGTGACTACTCCCGCTTGTCCTGGAGCGTTGCATAATGAAACATGGAAACGTTAAATTCACTTTCATAAGAAATCATGACGCATACAACTGACATATAATAACAACCATCGTACTAACCTTTGAAGAAACTGTTTCCTAAACCAGCGCCTTCATGTAATAATCATAGCTGTCCCTGACTGCCGTTCTCAAGTCTTCTTTCATTCATTCAATGCAAATATCACTAATAAGCAAATATAATGCCTGGGTCACTTGTGGAAATAATCGACCGAAACATGTTTAAAAAAGTAATTGCATCTTCTCCGATCACCACATAATACACAATTATGCCGTACTTTTTCGCATTGTACTTTACTGAAATAGCGTTTTTTTCTTCAATTGTAACAACCACTCATAACTCTAACGGCTTCGAGCCTTCAAAAATACGCGATAAAGCGAATTCACCTTGATCAAATTAAATTCAACAAATTTCAGAAGCAGAGTCCTCGGACCGTGTTTAAATTCCGGTCGTCGGCTATATACAGGTTTGATTTAGCTCCAAGACTCCTCTACACCTTTTTATGGCGTGGCTCGTACGCTGCGGATATTTTTCTATTTTTATGAATTTGTTGTGTCCCCTTATTGCTTTTGTGTGTGTGCGCCCCCTCCTAACGACCACTCGCATTCCCCTCCTAACGACAGTTCGCATCCTCCTCCTAACGACCACTCAATCCTCCTCCTAACGACCGCTTGCCCCTCGTCGCACGCTGTCGCCGGATGCCCCCCCCCACGGTGCGCCCCCGCACCCTCCTCCTGTTCTGGGAAGCCACTCCCTTCCGTGGACGCTTCTCCACTCCCTCCTTTCTTCGGGCGGCCAGTTCGGCTCCTGCCTCGGTCGACGCTGGTCGCACCCTCATCGGCTTTAAATAAACGAAGTCTAAAAGTACCGTGTGCGTCTTTCGCTGCATTCAACACAGCGACCGGACACGACAGTGGCGACGAGAAAGTGGATTCGACCCGCGCTACGCAACGCTATTGACAAGCCATGGCTACGCGAGGGTTTCCCAATCAGATACCAGAATTCAACGGCTCATCGTGGTCATCGTGGGTTGGACGCCTTCAGTTCTACTTTGAAGCTAACAACATCACAGACCCAGCCTTGAAGAGGGCCAACCTGCTGACGCTGTGCGGGGAGCAGACCTACGATACTGTCTGCGCCCTTATTCAGCCAAGCACACCAACGGCAGTGTCTTACGACGACATCGTAAAAGCGCTGCAAAAGCACTACGACCCAAGGCCATCCGAGGTCTACAGCCGGGCTCGCTTCCAACGACGAGATCAACTGGGAGGAGAAACTGTGAGCGCCTACGTAGCCGCGCTCAAGAAGCTCGCTGCCGACTGCAATTTTGGAACGCTGTCGACAACAGCTACCGGGCAGGAGGCAGACGCAGCTTCTTCTGCTAACACCACCATGCTTCCCTTGGACGTGATGTTACGCGACAGATTTGTGTGCGGACTGAGTGACGAGTCACTGCAGCAGCGCCTGTTCGCTGAGAAGGACCTCACATTCAGCAAAGCTTACGACATCGCCGTTCGAGCGGAGAGCGCCGGTCACCAGCAGAGAGGGATTCGCCGGAACACCGAGCCGGTACACCAGACAAGCAACCAGGTGCGCAAGCCTTCTGTTGTTGTAAAATCGGTCAAAAAGGCACAACGCTGCTGGCGGTGTGACGACCAACACAACCCCCAGGGATGTCGATTCCAGTCAGCCACGTGTAATTTTTGCCACAAGCGAGGGCATATCGAAAGAGCATGCATTACGAAACGGAGACTTGCCAAGATAAAGTCACCTTCCCAGCCTAATCACAGCGTCAACGCCTCAGAGAATACGCCGCTATCTGATCTCCATGGAACAACATCAGCAACACCATCTGTGTTGTACGACCTGAACACCATGAATCTCGGCACGCGACCGAAGATTTTTACAGAAGTAAGCGTACATCACCAGCTGATTAAGTTCGAGGTGGACTCCGGCGCAGCCTGTACTCTGATCAGTGAGGACACGTTCCGAACTTCATGGCCATCTGACGCACCCGCCCTGCAACAAGACGACACGCACCTGCGAACGTGGTCAGGACAGAATCTGCCACTATTGGGCTCTGCCAACGTGCAGGTTAACTACAACGGCCAGACCCATACGCTACCTCTGCTTGTTGTGAAGGGCACAGGATCAAGCCTTCTAGGGAGAAACTGGTTTTCTCCACTAGGCGTGATGATATGCGGCATACACCAGACGCCGAGCCAGAACATGGTTGAGCAACTGCAAGAGAAATACGAAAGAGTATTCTCGGAAGAGATTCCAGGAAACGAAGGACCCCCGGTCACACTGGAGTTGTTGGACAACGCGCAACCCAAATTTCTGAAGGCCAGGCCGGTGCCGTTTGCTCTCCGAGATTCAGTTGAAAAAGAGTTGGACAAACTGGAGCAGCAAGGTGTCATCGAGCCGACGCAGCATTCCATCAAACTCTCAGCGTACGACTACGCTCTGGTCTACCGCAATGGGAGTAAACATCAAAACGCCGATGCGCTAAGCCGTCTGCCACTAGACGCAACTGTTGACGAACCATTTCCACCAGGAGACGTTCTGATGTTCGAAGCACTGCCAGAACCTCCGCTTACAGCAGGCACAGTTGCAGCATCTACGCAGAAGTGCGCAGCTCTCCGGCTAGTTTACACAGCTGTTCAACAAGGCAACGTGCATAAACTCAAAGGGGACAACTTCGACGCTTACCGCAGGCGAGCTACAGAGTTGAGCACCCATCGCGGCTGCATCATATTTGGGTCCCGAGTTGTGATGCCGAGAGAACTACGCGCACAAGCTATGTCTCTCATCCACGCCGGACATCGGGGCATCGTTGCAATGAAAAAGTGTGCCAGAAGCTACATGTGGTGGCCTGGCATTGACAACGACATCGAAACAGTGGTGCGAGAATGCAAGCCTTGCCAGAGCAGCCGGAGCGCCCCGCCGAAAGCTCCTGTCCCAGAATGGGAAAAGCCAGACACACCATGGCACACACTGCACATTGATTTTGCAGGACCAATTGAGGGCTGCACTTTCCTTGTGGTCGTAGACGCCTACACAAAGTGGCTTGAGATAAGGCAAATGGGACAGACGACTTCGGCAGCAGTCATTGACAACCTCCGATCACTATTTGCAACGTTCGGCCTGCCGCGCAAGGTAGTGTCGGACAACGGAACACCGTTTGTGTCTGCGGAGATCCTCAAGTTTTATCGCGACAACGGGATCTCATCAGTTACATCGGCCCCCTACCACCCAGCGACAAACGGACAAGCCGAGCGCTACGTAGCCGAGCTAAAACGCGCCCTTGAAAGAGATCAGACAGGCTCGCTGCAGCGCCGCCTTGCGCGCTTTCTCTTCAAGCAGCACACGACGGTTCAGAGCACAACAGGCGAGACCCCCTCGAAAATGATGTTCGAGCGTGAAATGCGAACCCAGCTCACAGCCATCCTCCCCGAGCCAAAGGCAGAGACGTTCCGGGAAGAAAAAGCAATTCCGCGCTGCGGCACGCTTAATGAGGGGCAGCGCGTCCTCGCCCGACAGTTTCTAAAAAAGCCACGCTGGGAGGAAGCTACAATTGTCAGACGCATAGGCCTGCGCTCTTGGCTCGTCAACATACATGGCACAGTAGCACGCCGACATCTCAACCAGCTGCGTAGATTTACGACGCCGTCTGAGAGCTGTCCGCCAGCGGAGAGAACACGTGCACCATTTTCCCACATAGCCTGGCACCTCTTCCCGGAAGAAGAGACTTCGCCCAGGACAGACCCAGGAGACACAGCGAACAACAGCCAGCCTACAAGTGTTTCTCCCCCGAGCGCACAAAGCCAGCGCGCCTCCACGCGTGAGCGCCGACCCCCTGCACGATACCAGGCAACTTTCTAAGGGGGAAGGAAGTGTTGTGTCCCCTTATTGCTTTTGTGTGTGTGCGCCCCCTCCTAACGACCACTCGCATTCCCCTCCTAACGACAGTTCGCATCCTCCTCCTAACGACCACTCAATCCTCCTCCTAACGACCGCTTGCCCCTCGTCGCACGCTGTCGCCGGATGCCCCCCCACGGTGCGCCCCCGCACCCTCCTCCTGTTCTGGGAAGCCACTCCCTTCCGTGGACGCTTCTCCACTCCCTCCTTTCTTCGGGCGGCCAGTTCGGCTCCTGCCTCGGTCGACGCTGGTCGCACCCTCATCGGCTTTAAATAAACGAAGTCTAAAAGTACCGTGTGCGTCTTTCGCTGCATTCAACACAGCGACCGGACACGACAGAATTGCTATACATTCCTCACAAAACGGACTAATATTGTATGATACAACTTAAGCAGAAAACAAAAGTAAGCATAGTTTTGCGACATAAAGAGCGGTTGTTCATTTTAATAAAAACAGTTTCAAAGGCAATTAGTATACCTTCCTGGAAACTACTGCTGCAAACTGATTCACTGCCTTATTAAATTACTGGACATGATACGTAAGACCTCAATTTAGGGAAAAAGTTATTGAATTAATGTAACTGTGTTACTGTAATTTGGCTGCTCCTATGTTTGTTATGGAGGAAATGGTGCACGTGTGTGACTCTGGGGTGCTGCTTTATTGTGAAAAGGAATGGCAGCATCATTCAAGTTCGCAAGTCGCTGCATACCGAGCCGCTAAATCCTCCTCAGTATGTGGACCGAAAAGGTCGCGTGAGACCCACTAAGCTTAAACCGAATACGAGACCAGAGGGGCGGTATGACTAGCGCTATGACACAGCACGGAACTGCGAGTGACTCGTCGTAACAGGCGAATGACTAGGAGGGCGTCGGTTCGAATCACGACGCCAACAAGCAGTAGTGACGCTGTGGGGTCTTTCATCTACCCCATCAACAAATTTCACCCACGAAGTCACATGACCTCAGAGGAGAACGTCTCGTCAAAGACGCATTGTGTGTGACTGCAGGTAGTGCTTCTCACATCAGTAGCCAATTTTCTCGTCCGCAGAGAGAGTAATTGAGCTCGAGGGGACGTTCGTTTCTTATTCAATAATGCGCCTACGAATACTTGACGCAACATGAGGTGAATGTCCGAGAAGTAGGTCGTTATTTGGATTCTGGTCGCCCGGTTCTACAAAATCTCACGAAGGAATAAGTAGCTGAAGTCGTCACACTTAAGCGTGTGATGGGGATACCCACGAGCACACGCGTCGGAACAGTGCGGAGAGAGTGTGGTGAGAGGGTTCTATACGTATAAGAGTCGCGTGCAGAGTCATACAATCGCCGTGGAGTTAAAATAACAAGTCACCCCAAGACGGGTCTCTCATCGAGATGTTCATTTTCGATAATAACCCCCCCCCCTCCCCCCTCCCACAGAGCTTACCATTAGGCCACTGGATACATGATGTCGGCGCCTTGTCGGCAGGTTTGTCCGCTGTCGTCCCTCTGGTTGCGATCCCCCTGGTGCATTGGCATGCTCCGCGTCATGTTCAGACTTTCCGGGGAACAAAAGCAAGGCCGCGACGATGAGTCGGAGAACGTGGCCTGCTGGGAGGGAGGGCGATGACGCGTCTCCGCCGACTCGGATATCTCGCCAATGTCAGCGGCTGATGCGCACACAGGACGACAATGGGAGTGTCAGGGTCAGCGTGTCGTGACACCGCAGAACGTGACAGCGTGTTCTGCCCCAACCAGAACAAAATCGGACGCCAAAGGCACGACGTGATGTTGCTGTAGAAGGGAGCCTCTGCGTTATAATATATGCGAGCTTATCTCAGCTATCGTCGGTGTAGACGGAATCATATCGGCGTGAGCGGCTGCCATTCTGAAGCCCATACTATTCATGACATCAAGGGGACCCAAACTGCCTTTAAACGCTCCAAATGTAATAGCTGTCCACGACCGCATCTGCAAATAGTTCAACCGTGCGCGTTGCGAAAGATAAAAATTTAAACCGAACCCTCCTGCGTTCTATCCCTCTCAACACCCCAGCGAAGCACTTCAACCACATCATCCTTCAGAGGTTCCAGGAGAAGGCGCACCTGCTAAATGGTGTGTCCGCACGCATTTCATTAGTCCATTATCTTGAGTAAAGGGTGAATTGTTTAGTTTGGGATCTGGTCGTCTACTCGCTATGATAGCGCTCTTACTCTGCGCCTCCACAAACAAAACATGTGTTTGTGAGCTGCACTGGGCCCATGGATGAGTTCCGTGGCGTTCCGCTCTTGTACACTGGAATCCGTCGAGGCTTATGACTTTTGAGTCAGCCCAAAGAGGTTAGAACACCTTGTTGGGCTACGCCTTGCAGATTCGATCCGGCACTCTCGAGTTCTCTAGCTTTCAGACGAAGTGTAAATAATGCACCTAAGAAGTCGTTATACTTCTACTCTAAGCTCCCCTGTTGTCAAATTTGGGGTTCCGCTACGAACTTCGCACCGGCTTCGCTAATACCCCACAACCCCGGCAGAAGTCTACTTCTGGGCGCATTCAATGTCTCGAAATTAAATCACCACAGGTCTTACTTCAGTTACACAGTTGGTGGCCGAGGAAGGACCGGGTTAAAAATTTAATCTGACCTTAGAATAGCTGAAGCGAAGTTGAAACTGATTTTCTTCACGAATGTTTTTTTTTTTACTCAACGGGTTTTCGTACCGTAAGCAGCATTGTGTCAGTGGAGAGTTCTCGCATACGCGAACGCAGCGACGACATACTCGCGTGGACGTATAGCATACCTGCCGGATGCCTGCAGCGCATCCGCAGTGGGCAGGTGAAAAGCTCGTCCGGCATACGCCTACTGTGCTACGACTACCGGAGACTCTCCAATATCTTCTCGCTACCTCTACACTTCATTGTCTTCGAGTCGGGAGCCTCTGATTTGTTCTTCGGCACGGGCAGCAACACGTCGACATTACACGGCAGCCAATGGGAGCGCAGTGGAAAAAAAGGTAGAGCGAGTCGACAACCGTCAGACCTGACGGCGGCCTGGGCTGCTCACGTGACTCGGCGTTTTTCCAACGATGTAGGCGACAAAAGCATGTGCGCAAGTCGTGAGACGGAAAGCGTCTGGTGACAGACCGGATGGCAGAATGCGATCTCAGGAAGCAATCCCCTCGCACACTACCTATGAGTCTGCCCCAGTGTTGCTATGCATGGACGCAACAATTGTGCTTCTGGGGATTTTCCGTCGTTGAGCGCTGCTCTCCTCAGCATCAGTGGCGCTCGAAGACGTGCACTAATAGCAGCAGCATGGCTGGCAGCTTAGCGAGCAGAGCGTGGATCCCTGCGCAGAGCAAACAGCGGCTTTCACGACGCCGCCTGTCATGACATGCGCCGAGGTCCGGGCGTCCGGGTTCAATGCATGTACAAAGTAGAACACGTTCTGCCTTACTGCTTGGACCACGCATGGCGGTACCACGATATAACCAATGCCATAAACTAAGTACACTAGAGTGTTCAAAAAACTTGCTGCTGACGTGAACTATGTCCATTTCTTTGGTAACTCGTCGTTGATAGTGCGATCTCACTTTTATGAACGTCAACCGGCACGCGCCTATCCCTAACCGCTCGAATAATCCCAGCTCCGCGAAGGCCGTGCAGGTTCTGCATAATGCAGGGTTGAAAGAAATAATTGATACATCCGTTGCATTAAAATATTCAAACTGTTCATCGAAGAGGAAGAATGCTTTTCTTTCAGCGCAAACGTCATCGGTTCTATATTTGCGCTTGTCTGCGACCCGGCCGTTGGTTCCCCGGCTTGGACAGCAACACGTCGAGGCAGCTCGACAGCCAATGGTAGTGCAGAACAGCGCCAGTGGCGTGAGTCGGCCAGCGTGGGACCGGATGACGAACTGCACGCAGCGCCTGGCTCGGTTTTCTACCAGGACGGTCGGCGGCGAACGAGCGCTCAAGACGCACAATGGAAAGCTTCTGGTGACAGACCGGATGGCAGAAACCGATCTCTTCCAGAAAGCGATGCACACGTGTACTGTCCGTGACTACGACTGCGCAGCACGCTGTCGCCATGTCTGGGTATTTTCCCCAGGGATTTTCCAGCTTTGAGCGCGGTTCTTGTCAGCACACATGGCGCTGCCGTATCGTGAGGGGGATTTTTTTATTAATTAATCAAATGCTATGCGCTGCCCGGCGCTCCAGATGCACCATGGTGTGCAATCAGGTGGCAGGGATAGAAAAAATATTTGCCTTTGTCTTCATATTACGCCTACCTTACAATTAAAAAGAGTAAAGATCAGCTCAATAATAATTAATGGAATTTTATCCCTCAACCCTACACTTGAGCTAATAGAGAGTTTTAGTATAGCGTACGTAGACATACGCAAAGACATAGCGTCAGTCGTACTGCGCATGCGCCAAACGCTATTTCAAACCGATGGCTTACGTACGTTCGCGTTACGTACGCTATTTTTCGAATTTAGCATGCGTGCTCTTGCGTACGCCAAGAAAAATAGCGTTGTCAACATGGCGGCACCCACGTCGCCCGCTTCGGAGAGAAGATGTCATGTTATTGGGTTTTTCGGCACATTCGTTGCCCTTAAATGGAACGTGTGATATTCGCTATGCCTCCTCTCGCCGACAGCAGAACGAATAAGTGATAAACTTGCCCTATTTTGGATTCTGTGTAACGATTCCGCCGTTCCTAACCCTATCAAAACACCGCCGACTGTGGATTGGCTTGATTTGGATTTTTATGCCAAAATAGTCATAGCCTTGCCAAAAGTAGCCGTTTCGGCCGTTTCGGTAGTTTCGGCTGTAGGGCAGTAGGGGTCCGAGAGAATAGTAGTACATACCATGACGTTCTTAAAAAAACCTTGCTCGGTTCGATTACCTTAAAAAATTTAAAAAAAAAGCTAGGCCCTGCCTCGACTGCGCAGTGCGCGACTCATCGGGGACGCCATGCAACCGGCTATCTACGTGATACGACTTGGATCAGCTTGGCCAATGCGTTGGCTAACCGCGAAAAATACGACACAAAATGTTTTCACATTATCACACCAGATGGCGCCACTGTGGCCTTGGCTATCGTTGGTTGCATGGCGTCCCCGATGAGTCGCGCACTGCGCAGTCGAGGCAGGGCCTAGCTTTTTTTTTTAAATTTTTTAAGGTAATCGAACCGAGCAAGGTTTTTTTAAGAACGTCATGGTATGTACTACTATTCTCTCGGACCCCTACTGCCCTACAGCCGAAACTACCGAAACGGCCGAAACGGCTACTTTTGGCAAGGCTATGACTATTTTGGCATAATAATCTACGTGATACGACTTGGATCAGCTTGGCCAATGCGTTGGCTAACCGCGAAAAATACGACACAAAATGTTTTCACATTATCACACCAGATGGCGCCACTGTGGCCTTGGCTATCGTTGCGTTCGTGCGGTTCTACGGTAAACTAAAAGTGCTCTTGCGACTTCCACAGTAACCTCCCGCTAAATGCTTGCGTATAGCGTACGTAAGCGCTCATACGCTATACTAAAACTCTCTAATGAGCCCCGTACTTTAGGGTTCCGTGTTATATTTCCCAGTCTGGGGTTCCTTAAGAGCGCCAGGTAGGCCTACACTTCTCATGCATTCTTCGGTATATTTAGGACCCATTTTCTCAGCAATATAGGTCATTCGGCTTTTCGCACATATTATTCCTCCCTCTGGCTTATTTTTACTACACTAGAGTTAAGCCTTTGGAGCAAATATTCCCTTTTGCCATTCTTTTCAGACACCATAATTTTTTGCTCTTCTAGAATAAAACTCATCGAGAAAAAGACAACCTACTCCGTAGACAAGTACCGTTGCGCAGCTCACTAGCTTTGCACCTTCCTGCAGGAAAAGCCGCTGGCAAAAATCTGCCTTTTATGTTGTTTTTCTAATAACTCGTCAAAAGTAACAGAAAATGGAATTTTTTTATGTGATATTCAAGACTAAGCACACATTTACGACAGTTTTTTTTCCATCATGCGCAGAAACATCTGTTTAGTAGCCCCTATCCATGTAGCGAATACAGCCGGCCAAATTTTTAGCTGGCTTTCGCGACGGCCGCGTTTTGCGTTCTCCTGCAGCTTATGACCGAGACTATTTGCGAAAATATCAAATTCAAGCACAGGCTCACTAAGCCCGGACTTAATATTGAGCTTTCGGCAAGTTTGCTCCTTCCCAAAGCTCATGAGCACAGAAAAAGCGGCCGTCGCGCACGCCAGCTAAAGATTTTGCCGGCTGTACAAGTTTTATTTCTATGCCATTTTGCTTCTCAGTTTGCTTTTGTGGCCTCCCTTGAGATCAGTTCTCCGTCTGCCCCCCCCCCCCCCCCCTCACCCCTAAAGTGCTTTCAACGACAGTCCCCCTTAAGCAACCACATCGCTATGTAGCGACACCGGTGATAACCCGGGTGCCTACGGGATCTCACTGGTGTCAAGTCGCTCTATGCTGCAATCACTGTACGTGAGCTCAGCGTCCAAAATGGCAATTTGGAGATCTGCAAACTAACGAAGGCATTCTTCTGGGAGTGCGCTCCCACTTCTTCTTCGCTCCCTTCTTCCCTCATATCCTGAGTCGATTACGGACATTAAACCCACATAAACCATAAATTTCATGAGAAAGTATAGACGTGCGAGTTGCAGACCTTCCATTACTCTCGCGTAGTGAAATTCCTATGGCCGTATTGTGCGATGATCTCTTTCATTTGGCCGTGACGTCAGTGTGAAGAAAGCAACAGCAAATGAGAAAGCAAACGACCAATTACAGACACTGCCCATCTGGTCCTGGTGGCCCCGCACGCCAGCCTCCTCCCGCCGCATCCAGTGCGGCCGAGTCGCACGGACCAGGCTGAGCCAGTTCGTTGCCCAAACGATGCCCAGTTTCTTTGCCTAATCAAGATTAGCGGCGAAAAAGCCCATCAAGCGGGCCGAACGTGTCGTGTTCATTCGTGGTCGTTGGCGCAGTTCCGCCAGTGCGATATAGACGCGGAAAGCCCATTTCGTAGTGTTCCAGATCGGTTCCGAACGGGGTCAACTCATTTTTCAACCTTTCGTGAGTGGGGCACCCAAATTTCAGAGTGAGCCAAGCCCGTATTGGTGCTGTCCCAGCTCGGTTCCGAATGTGGGTCCGCTTAGTTTTCAAATTTCTTATAGTGGGCCAAGCCCATTTTGGGGGTGTCCCAGCATGGTTCCGAATGGGGGTCAGCTCAGTTTTCAAATTTTTTAGAGTGGGCCAAGCCCATTTTGGGGGTGTCCCAGCCTGGTTCCGAATGTGAGTCAGCTCTGTTTTCAGATTTCTTACAGTGGGCCAAGCGCATTTTGGGGGTGTCCCAGCATTGTTCCGAACGTGGGTCAGCTCACTTTTCCAATTTCTTAGAGTGGGCCACGCCCATTTTGGGGGTGTCCCAGCTCGGTTCAGGGCGTGGGTTAACACAATGTTCAAATTTTCAGTAGTGGGCCACCCAAGTTTCAGGCGTGGTGAAAGCCCATTTTTGTGTTGTGTCAGCTGGGATGCGAACGTGGGTCAACTCAATGTTCAAATTTTCGGGACTGGGCCACACATATTTCAGGGATAGGCTAAGCACATTTCGTGGTGTCTCAGCTCGCTTCCGAAAGTATGTCAACTCAATATTTAAATTTTCGGTAATGGGCACCCAAGTTTCAGGGGGGTGAAAGCCCATTTTGGTGTTGCTTCAGCTGGGTTCCAAACATGGGTCAACTCAATATTGAAATTTCAGGGAGTGCGTCACCCAAATTTAAGGGTTGGGCCTAGCCCATTTTGGTGGTGACTCAGCTCGGTTCCGAACGTGGATCAACTCAATGTTCAGATTTTCGGAAGTGGGCCATCCAAATTTCAGAGTTGGCCAAGTGCATTTTGGTGGTGTCCCTGCTCGGTTCCGAACGTGGGTCAATTCAATGTTCAAATTTTCGGAAGTGGGCCACCCATATTTCAGGGGCGGTGAAAGACCATTTTTGTGGTGTCTCAGCTCGGTTCCGAACGTGGGCCAACACAATGTTCAGATTTTCGGAAGTGGGCCATCCAAATTTCAGAGTTGGTCAAGCGCATTTTGGTGGTGTCCCAGGTCCGTTCCAAACGTGGGTCAACTCAATGTTCAGATTTTAGGAACTGGGCCACCCATATTTCAGGGGTGGTGAAAGACCATTTTTGTGGTGTCTCAGCTCGGTTCCGAACGCGGGTCAACTCAATGTTCAGATTTTCGGAAGTGGGCCATCCAAATTTCAGAGTTGGCCAAGCGCATTTTGGTGGTGACCCTGCTCGTTTCTGAACGTGGGTCAACTCAATGTTCAGATTTTCGGCAGTGGGCCATCCAAATTTCAGAGTTGGCCAAGCGCATTTGGTGGTGTCCCTGCTCGGTTCTGAACGTGGGTCAACTCAATGTTCAAATTTTCGGAAGTGGGCAACCCATATATCAGGGGTGGTGAAAGACCATTTTTGTGGTGTCTCAGCTCGGTTCCGAACGTGGGTCAACTCAATGTTCAGATTTTCGGAAGTGGGCCATCCAAATTTCAGAGTTGGCCAAGCCCTTTTTGGTGGTGTCCCTGCTCGGTTCCGAACGTGGGTCAACTCAAAGTTCAAGTTTTCGGAAGTGGGCCACCCATATTTCAGGGGTGGTGAAAGACCATTTTTGTGGTGTCTCAGCTCGGTTCCGAACGTGGGTCAACTCAATGTTCAGATTTTCGGAAGTGGGCCATCCAAATCTCAGAGTTGCCCAAGCACATTTTGGTGGTGTCCCTGCTCGGTTCCGCACGTGGGTCAACTCAATGTTCAAATTTTCGAAAGTGGGCCACCCATATTTCAGGGGTGGTGAAAGACCATTTTTGTGGTGTCTCAGCTCGGTTCCGAACGTGGGTCAACACAATGTTCAGATTTTCGGAAGTGGGCCATCCAAATTTCAGAGTTGGTCAAGCGCATTTTGGTGCTGTCCCAGCTCCGTTCCAAACGTGGGTCAACTCAATGTTCAGATTTTCGGAACTGGACCACCCATATTTCAGGGGTGGTGAAAGACCATTTTTGTGGTGTCTCAGCTCGGTTCCGAACGTGGGTCAACTCAATGTTCAGATTTTCGGAAGTGGGCCACCCAAATTTCAGAGTTGGCCAAGCGCATTTTGGTGGTGTCCCTGCTCGGTTCTGAACGTGGGTCAACTCAATGTTCAGATTTTCGGAAGTGCGCCATCCAAATTTCAGAGTTGGCCAAGCGCATTTTGGTGGTGTCACTGCTCGGTTCCGAACGTGGGTCAACTCAATGTTCAAGTTTTCGGAAGTGGGCCACCCATATTTCAGGGGTGGTGAAAGACCATTTCTGTGATGTCTCAGCTCGGTTCCGAGCGTGGGTCAACTCAATGTTCAGATTTTCGGAAGTGGGCCACCCATGTTTCAGAGTTGGCCAAGTGCATTTTGGTGGTGTCCAAGCTCGGTTCCGAACGTGGGTCAACTCATGTTCAAATTTTCGGAAGTGGGTCACCCATATTTCAGAGTTAGCCAAGCGCATTTTGATGGTGTCCCTGCTCGGTTCCGAACGTGTGTCAACTCAATGTTCAAATTTTCGGAAGTGGTCACCCATATTTCAGAGCTGGCCAAGCGCATTTTGGTGGTGTCCCTGCTCGGTTCCGAACGTGGGTCAACTCAATGTTCAAATTTTCGGAAGTGGGCCACCCATATTTCAGGGGCGGTGAAAGACCATTTTTGTGGTGTCTCAGCTCGGTTCCGAACGTGGGCCAACACAATGTTCAGATTTTCGGAAGTGGGCCATCCAAATTTCAGAGTTGGTCAAGCGCATTTTGGTGGTGTCCCAGGTCCGTTCCAAACGTGGGTCAACTCAATGTTCAGATTTTAGGAACTGGGCCACCCATATTTCAGGGGTGGTGAAAGACCATTTTTGTGGTGTCTCAGCTCGGTTCCGAACGCGGGTCAACTCAATGTTCAGATTTTCGGAAGTGGGCCATCCAAATTTCAGAGTTGGCCAAGCGCATTTTGGTGGTGACCCTGCTCGTTTCTGAACGTGGGTCAACTCAATGTTCAGATTTTCGGCAGTGGGCCATCCAAATTTCAGAGTTGGCCAAGCGCATTTGGTGGTGTCCCTGCTCGGTTCTGAACGTGGGTCAACTCAATGTTCAAATTTTCGGAAGTGGGCAACCCATATATCAGGGGTGGTGAAAGACCATTTTTGTGGTGTCTCAGCTCGGTTCCGAACGTGGGTCAACTCAATGTTCAAATTTTCGGAAGTGGGCAACCCATATATCAGGGGTGGTGAAAGACCATTTTTGTGGTGTCTCAGCTCGGTTCCGAACGTGGGTCAACTCAATGTTCAGATTTTCGGAAGTGGGCCATCCAAATTTCAGAGTTGGCCAAGCCCTTTTTGGTGGTGTCCCTGCTCGGTTCCGAACGTGGGTCAACTCAAAGTTCAAGTTTTCGGAAGTGGGCCACCCATATTTCAGGGGTGGTGAAAGACCATTTTTGTGGTGTCTCAGCTCGGTTCCGAACGTGGGTCAACTCAATGTTCAGATTTTCGGAAGTGGGCCATCCAAATCTCAGAGTTGCCCAAGCACATTTTGGTGGTGTCCCTGCTCGGTTCCGCACGTGGGTCAACTCAATGTTCAAATTTTCGGAAGTGGGCCACCCATATTTCAGGGGTGGTGAAAGACCATTTTTGTGGTGTCTCAGCTCGGTTCCGAACGTGGGTCAACACAATGTTCAGATTTTCGGAAGTGGGCCATCCAAATTTCAGAGTTGGTCAAGCGCATTTTGGTGCTGTCCCAGCTCCGTTCCAAACGTGGGTCAACTCAATGTTCAGATTTTCGGAACTGGACCACCCATATTTCAGGGGTGGTGAAAGACCATTTTTGTGGTGTCTCAGCTCGGTTCCGAACGTGGGTCAACTCAATGTTCAGATTTTCGGAAGTGGGCCACCCAAATTTCAGAGTTGGCCAAGCGCATTTTGGTGGTGTCCCTGCTCGGTTCTGAACGTGGGTCAACTCAATGTTCAGATTTTCGGAAGTGCGCCATCCAAATTTCAGAGTTGGCCAAGCGCATTTTGGTGGTGTCACTGCTCGGTTCCGAACGTGGGTCAACTCAATGTTCAAGTTTTCGGAAGTGGGCCACACATATTTCAGGGGTGGTGAAAGACCATTTCTGTGATGTCTCAGCTCGGTTCCGAGCGTGGGTCAACTCAATGTTCAGATTTTCGGAAGTGGGCCACCCATGTTTCAGAGTTGGCCAAGTGCATTTTGGTGGTGTCCAAGCTCGGTTCCGAACGTGGGTCAACTCATGTTCAAATTTTCGGAAGTGGGTCACCCATATTTCAGAGTTAGCCAAGCGCATTTTGATGGTGTCCCTGCTCGGTTCCGAACGTGTGTCAACTCAATGTTCAAATTTTCGGAAGTGGTCACCCATATTTCAGAGCTGGCCAAGCGCATTTTGGTGGTGTCCCTGCTCGGTTCCGAACGTGGGTCAACTCAATGTTCAAATTTTCGGAAGTGGGCCATCCAAATTTCAGAGTTGGCCAAGCGCATTTTGGTGGTGTCCCTGCTCGGTTCCGAACGTGGGTCAACTCAATGTTCAAATTTTCGGAAGTGGGCCACCCATATTTCAGGGGTGGTGAAAGACCATTTTTGTGGTGTCTCAGTTCGGTTCTGAACGTGGGTCAACTCAATGTTCAGATTTTCGGAAGTGGGCCATTCAAATTTCAAAGTGTGCCAAGCGCATTTTGGTGGTGTCCCAGCTAGGTTCCGAACGTGGGTCAACTCAATATTCAGATTTTCGGAAGTGGGCCATCCAAATTTCAGAGTTGGCCAAGCGCATTTTGGTGATGTCCCTGCTCGGTTCTGCACGTGGGTCAACTCAATGTTCAAATTTTCGGAAGTGGGCCACCCATATTTCAGGGGTGGTGAAAGACCATTTTTGTGGTGTCTCAGCCCGGTTCTGAACGTGGGTCAACTCAATGTTCAGATTTTCGGAAGTGGGCCACCAATGTTTCAGAGTTGGCCAAGTGCATTTTGGTGGTGTCCAAGCTCGGTTCCGAACGTGGGTCAACTCATGTTCAAATTTTGGGAAGTGGGTCACCCATATTTCAGAGTTGGCCAAGCGCATTTTGATGGTGTCCCTGCTCGGTTCCGAACGTGGGTCAACTCAATGTTCAAATTTTCGGAAGTGGTCACCCATATTTCAGAGCTGGCCAAGCGCATTTTGGTGGTGTCCCTGCTCGGTTCCGAACGTGGGTCAACTCAATGTTCAGATTTTCGGAAGTGGGCCACCCATATTTCAGAGTTGGCCAAGCGCATTTTGGTTGTCTCCCTGCTCGGTTCCGAACGTGGGTCAACTCAATGTTCAAATTTTCGGAAGTGGGCCACCCACATTTCAGAGTTGGCCAAGTGTATTTTGGTGGTGTCCCTGCTCGGTTCCGAACGTGGGTCAGCTCAATGTTCAAATTTTCGGAAGTGGGCCACCCATATTTCAGGGGTGGTGAAAGACCATTTTTGTGGTGTCTCAGCTCGGTTCCGAACGTGGGTCAACTCAATGTTCAGATTTTCGTAAGTGGGCCACCAATATTTCAGAGTTGGCCAAGCGCATTTTGGTTGTGTCCCTCCTCGGTTCCGAACGTGGGTCAACTCAATGTTCAAATTTTCGGAAGTGGGCCATCCAAATTTCAGAGTTGGCCAAGCGCATTTTGGTGGTGTCCCTGCTCGGTTCCGAACGTGGGTCAACTCAATGTTCAAATTTTCGGAAGTGGGCAACCCATATATCAGGGGTGGTGAAAGACCATTTTTGTGGTGTCTCAGCTCGGTTCCGAACGTGGGTCAACTCAATGTTCAGATTTTCGGAAGTGGGCCATCCAAATTTCAGAGTTGGCCAAGCCCTTTTTGGTGGTGTCCCTGCTCGGTTCCGAACGTGGGTCAACTCAAAATTCAAGTTTTCGGAAGTGGGCCACCCATATTTCAGGGGTGGTGAAAGACCATTTTTGTGGTGTCTCAGCTCGGTTCCGAACGTGGGTCAACTCAATGTTCAGATTTTCGGAAGTGGGCCATCCAAATCTCAGAGTTGCCCAAGCACATTTTGGTGGTGTCCCTGCTCGGTTCCGCACGTGGGTCAACTCAATGTTCAAATTTTCGGAAGTGGGCCACCCATATTTCAGGGGTGGTGAAAGACCATTTTTGTGGTGTCTCAGCTCGGTTCCGAACGTGGGTCAACACAATGTTCAGATTTTCGGAAGTGGGCCATCCAAATTTCAGAGTTGGTCAAGCGCATTTTGGTGCTGTCCCAGCTCCGTTCCAAACGTGGGTCAACTCAATGTTCAGATTTTCGGAACTGGACCACCCATATTTCAGGGGTGGTGAAAGACCATTTTTGTGGTGTCTCAGCTCGGTTCCGAACGTGGGTCAACTCAATGTTCAGATTTTCGGAAGTGGGCCACCCAAATTTCAGAGTTGGCCAAGCGCATTTTGGTGGTGTCCCTGCTCGGTTCTGAACGTGGGTCAACTCAATGTTCAGATTTTCGGAAGTGCGCCATCCAAATTTCAGAGTTGGCCAAGCGCATTTTGGTGGTGTCACTGCTCGGTTCCGAACGTGGGTCAACTCAATGTTCAAGTTTTCGGAAGTGGGCCACCCATATTTCAGGGGTGGTGAAAGACCATTTCTGTCATGTCTCAGCTCGGTTCCGAGCGTGGGTCAACTCAATGTTCAGATTTTCGGAAGTGGGCCACCCATGTTTCAGAGTTGGCCAAGTGCATTTTGGTGGTGTCCAAGCTCGGTTCCGAACGTGGGTCAACTCATGTTCAAATTTTCGGAAGTGGGTCACCCATATTTCAGAGTTAGCCAAGCGCATTTTGATGGTGTCCCTGCTCGGTTCCGAACGTGTGTCAACTCAATGTTCAAATTTTCGGAAGTGGTCACCCATATTTCAGAGCTGGCCAAGCGCATTTTGGTGGTGTCCCTGCTCGGTTCCGAACGTGGGTCAACTCAATGTTCAAATTTTCGGAAGTGGGCCATCCAAATTTCAGAGTTGGCCAAGCGCATTTTGGTGGTGTCCCTGCTCGGTTCCGAACGTGGGTCAACTCAAGGTTCAAATTTTCGGAAGTGGGCCACCCATATTTCAGGGGTGGTGAAAGACCATTTTTGTGGTGTCTCAGTTCGGTTCTGAACGTGGGTCAACTCAATGTTCAGATTTTCGGAAGTGGGCCATTCAAATTTCAAAGTGTGCCAAGCGCATTTTGGTGGTGTCCCAGCTAGGTTCCGAACGTGGGTCAACTCAATATTCAGATTTTCGGAAGTGGGCCATCCAAATTTCAGAGTTGGCCAAGCGCATTTTGGTGATGTCCCTGCTCGGTTCTGCACGTGGGTCAACTCAATGTTCAAATTTTCGGAAGTGGGCCACCCATATTTCAGGGGTGGTGAAAGACCATTTTTGTGGTGTCTCAGCCCGGTTCTGAACGTGGGTCAACTCAATGTTCAGATTTTCGGAAGTGGGCCACCAATGTTTCAGAGTTGGCCAAGTGCATTTTGGTGGTGTCCAAGCTCGGTTCCGAACGTGGGTCAACTCATGTTCAAATTTTGGGAAGTGGGCACCCATATTTCAGAGTTGGCCAAGCGCATTTTGATGGTGTCCCTGCTCGGTTCCGAACGTGGGTCAACTCAATGTTCAAATTTTCGGAAGTGGTCACCCATATTTCAGAGCTGGCCAAGCGCATTTTGGTGGTGTCCCTGCTCGGTTCCGAACGTGGGTCAACTCAATGTTCAGATTTTCGGAAGTGGGCCACCCATATTTCAGAGTTGGCCAAGCGCATTTTGGTTGTCTCCCTGCTCGGTTCCGAACGTGGGTCAACTCAATGTTCAAATTTTCGGAAGTGGGCCACCCACATTTTAGAGTTGGCCAAGTGTATTTTGGTGGTGTCCCTGCTCGGTTCCGAACGTGGGTCAGCTCAATGTTCAAATTTTCGGAAGTGGGCCACCCATATTTCAGGGGTGGTGAAAGACCATTTTTGTGGTGTCTCAGCTCGGTTCTGAACGTGGGTCAACTCAATGTTCAGATTTTCGTAAGTGGGCCACCAATATTTCAGAGTTGGCCAAGCGCATTTTGGTTGTGTCCCTCCTCGGTTCCGAACGTGGGTCAACTCAATGTTCAAATTTTCGGAAGTGGGCCATCCAAATTTCAGAGTTGGCCAAGCGCATTTTGGTGGTGTCCCTGCTCGGTTCCGAACGTGGGTCAACTCAATGTTCAAATTTCCGGAAGTGGGCCACCCATATTTCAGGGGTGGTGAAAGACCATTTTTGTGGTGTCTCAGTTCGGTTCTGAACGTGGGTCAACTCAATGTTCAGATTTTCGGAAGTGGGCCATTCAAATTTTAAAGTTGGCCAAGCGCATTTTGGTGGTGTCCCAGCTAGGTTCCGAACGTGGGTCACCTCATTTTTCAAATTTCCGGGAGTGGCCCACCTAAGTTTCAGCTTTGGGCAACTCCATTTTTGCGATCTCCCAGCTCGGTTTCGTAATTCGATCAACTCAATTTCGAAATTTTCGCCTCAAAGGAACCGTATTTAAGCATTGCCCAAGAAGATTTTAGGGTTGTCTCAGCTGGGTTCCGAAAGAGGGTAAACTCAATTTTCAAATTTCGGCGAGATATCCACCCAAATTTCAGGGGTGCGCCAAGCCCTTTTTGGGGGTGTCCCAGCTTGGTTCCGAATGTGAGTCAGCTCTGTTTTCAGATTTCTTACAGTGGGCCAAGCGCATTTTGGGGGTGTCCCAGCATTGTTCCGAACGTGGGTCAGCTCACTTTTCCAATTTCTTAGAGTGGGCCACGCCCATTTTGGGGGTGTCCCAGCTCGGTTCAGGGCGTGGGTTAACACAATGTTCAAATTTTCAGTAGTGGGCCACCCAAGTTTCAGGCGTGGTGAAAGCCCATTTTTGTGTTGTGTCAGCTGGGATGCGAACGTGGGTCAACTCAATGTTCAAATTTTCGGGACTGGGCCACACATATTTCAGGGATAGGCTAAGCACATTTCGTGGTATCTCAGCTCGCTTCCGAAAGTATGTCAACTCAATATTTAAATTTTCGGTAATGGGCACCCAAGTTTCAGGGGGGTGAAAGCCCATTTTGGTGTTGCTTCAGCTGGGTTCCAAACATGGGTCAACTCAATATTGAAATTTCAGGGAGTGCGTCACCCAAATTTAAGGGTTGGGCCTAGCCCATTTTGGTGGTGACTCAGCTCGGTTCCGAACGTGGATCAACTCAATGTTCAGATTTTCGGAAGTGGGCCATCCAAATTTCAGAGTTGGCCAAGTGCATTTTGGTGGTGTCCCTGCTCGGTTCCGAACGTGGGTCAATTCAATGTTCAAATTTTCGGAAGTGGGCCACCCATATTTCAGGGGCGGTGAAAGACCATTTTTGTGGTGTCTCAGCTCGGTTCCGACCGTGGGCCAACACAATGTTCAGATTTTCGGAAGTGGGCCATCCAAATTTCAGAGTTGGTCAAGCGCATTTTGGTGGTGTCCCAGGTCCGTTCCAAACGCGGGTCAACTCAATGTTCAGATTTTAGGAACTGGGCCACCCATATTTCAGGGGTGGTGAAAGACCATTTTTGTGGTGTCTCAGCTCGGTTCCGAACGCGGGTCAACTCAATGTTCAGATTTTCGGAAGTGGGCCATCCAAATTTCAGAGTTGGCCAAGCGCATTTTGGTGGTGACCCTGCTCGTTTCTGAACGTGGGTCAACTCAATGTTCAGATTTTCGGCAGTGGGCCATCCAAATTTCAGAGTTGGCCAAGCGCATTTGGTGGTGTCCCTGCTCGGTTCTGAACGTGGGTCAACTCAATGTTCAAATTTTCGGAAGTGGGCAACCCATATATCAGGGGTGGTGAAAGACCATTTTTGTGGTGTCTCAGCTCGGTTCCGAACGTGGGTCAACTCAATGTTCAGATTTTCGGAAGTGGGCCATCCAAATTTCAGAGTTGGCCAAGCCCTTTTTGGTGGTGTCCCTGCTCGGTTCCGAACGTGGGTCAACTCAAAGTTCAAGTTTTCGGAAGTGGGCCACCCATATTTCAGGGGTGGTGAAAGACCATTTTTGTGGTGTCTCAGCTCGGTTCCGAACGTGGGTCAACTCAATGTTCAGATTTTCGGAAGTGGGCCATCCAAATCTCAGAGTTGCCCAAGCACATTTTGGTGGTGTCCCTGCTCGGTTCCGCACGTGGGTCAACTCAATGTTCAAATTTTCGGAAGTGGGCCACCCATATTTCAGGGGTGGTGAAAGACCATTTTTGTGGTGTCTCAGCTCGGTTCCGAACGTGGGTCAACACAATGTTCAGATTTTCGGAAGTGGGCCATCCAAATTTCAGAGTTGGTCAAGCGCATTTTGGTGCTGTCCCAGCTCCGTTCCAAATGTGGGTCAACTCAATGTTCAGATTTTCGGAACTGGGCCACCCATATTTCAGGGGTGGTGAAAGACCATTTTTGTGGTGTCTCAGCTCGGTTCCGAACGTGGGTCAACTCAATGTTCAGATTTTCGGAAGTGGGCCACCCAAATTTCAGAGTTGGCCAAGCGCATTTTGGTGGTGTCCCTGCTCGGTTCTGAACGTGGGTCAACTCAATGTTCAGATTTTCGGAAGTGCGCCATCCAAATTTCAGAGTTGGCCAAGCGCATTTTGGTGGTGTCACTGCTCGGTTCCGAACGTGGGTCAACTCAATGTTCAAGTTTTCGGAAGTGGGCCACCCATATTTCAGGGGTGGTGAAAGACCATTTCTGTGATGTCTCAGCTCGGTTCCGAGCGTGGGTCAACTCAATGTTCAGATTTTCGGAAGTGGGCCACCCATGTTTCAGAGTTGGCCAAGTGCATTTTGGTGGTGTCCAAGCTCGGTTCCGAACGTGGGTCAACTCATGTTCAAATTTTCGGAAGTGGGTCACCCATATTTCAGAGTTAGCCAAGCGCATTTTGATGGTGTCCCTGCTCGGTTCCGAACGTGTGTCAACTCAATGTTCAAATTTTCGGAAGTGGTCACCCATATTTCACAGCTGGCCAAGCGCATTTTGGTGGTGTCCCTGCTCGGTTCCGAACGTGGGTCAACTCAATGTTCAAATTTTCGGAAGTGGGCCATCCAAATTTCAGAGTTGGCCAAGCGCATTTTGGTGGTGTCCCTGCTCGGTTCCGAACGTGGGTCAACTCAATGTTCAAATTTTCGGAAGTGGGCCACCCATATTTCAGGGGCTGTGAAAGACCATTTTTGTGGTGTCTCAGTTCGGTTCTGAACGTGGGTCAACTCAATGTTCAGATTTTCGGAAGTGGGCCATTCAAATTTCAAAGTTGGCCAAGCGCATTTTGGTGGTGTCCCAGCTAGGTTCCGAACGTGGGTCAACTCAATATTCAGATTTTCGGAAGTGGGCCATCCAAATTTCAGAGTTGGCCAAGCGCATTTTGGTGATGTCCCTGCTCGGTTCTGCACGTGGGTCAACTCAATGTTCAAATTTTCGGAAGTGGGCCACCCATATTTCAGGGGTGGTGAAAGACCATTTTTGTGGTGTCTCAGCCCGGTTCTGAACGTGGGTCAACTCAATGTTCAGATTTTCGGAAGTGGGCCACCAATGTTTCAGAGTTGGCCAAGTGCATTTTGGTGGTGTCCAAGCTCGGTTCCGAACGTGGGTCAACTCATGTTCAAATTTTGGGAAGTGGGTCACCCATATTTCAGAGTTGGCCAAGCGCATTTTGATGGTGTCCCTGCTCGGTTCCGAACGTGGGTCAACTCAATGTTCAAATTTTCGGAAGTGGTCACCCATATTTCAGAGCTGGCCAAGCGCATTTTGGTGGTGTCCCTGCTCGGTTCCGAACGTGGGTCAACTCAATGTTCAGATTTTCGGAAGTGGGCCACCCATATTTCAGAGTTGGCCAAGCGCATTTTGGTTGTCTCCCTGCTCGGTTCCGAACGTGGGTCAACTCAATGTTCAAATTTTCGGAAGTGGGCCACCCACATTTCAGAGTTGGCCAAGTGTATTTTGGTGGTGTCCCTGCTCGGTTCCGAACGTGGGTCAGCTCAATGTTCAAATTTTCGGAAGTGGGCCACCCATATTTCAGGGGTGGTGAAAGACCATTTTTGTGGTGTCTCAGCTCGGTTCCGAACGTGGGTCAACTCAATGTTCAGATTTTCGTAAGTGGGCCGCCAATATTTCAGAGTTGGCCAAGCGCATTTTGGTTGTGTCCCTCCTCGGTTCCGAACGTGGGTCAACTCAATGTTCAAATTTTCGGAAGTGGGCCATCCAAATTTCAGAGTTGGCCAAGCGCATTTTGGTGGTGTCCCTGCTCGGTTCCGAACGTGGGTCAACTCAATGTTCAAATTTCCGGAAGTGGGCCACCCATATTTCAGGGGTGGTGAAAGACCATTTTTGTGGTGTCTCAGTTCGGTTCTGAAAGTGGGTCAACTCAATGTTCAGATTTTCGGAAGTGGGCCATTCAAATTTCAAAGTTGGCCAAGCGCATTTTGGTGGTGTCCCAGCTAGGTTCCGAACGTGGGTCACCTCATTATTCAAATTTCCGAGAGTGGCCCACCTAAGTTTCAGCTTTGGGCAACTCCATTTTTGCGATCTCCCAGCTCGGTTTCGTAATTCGATCAACTCAATTTCGAAATTTTCGCCTCAAAGAAACCGTATTTAAGCATTGCCCAAGAAGATTTTAGGGTTGTCTCAGCTGGGTTCCGAAAGAGGGTAAACTCAATTTTCAAATTTCGGCGAGATATCCACCCAAATTTCAGGGGTGCTCCAAGCCCTTTTTGGGGGATTCCCAGCTTGGTTGCAAACGTGGGTCAACTCAATATTGCAATTTCGGAGAGCGGGCCTCCCATATTTCAGGGGTGGTGAAAGACCATTTTTGTGGTGTCTCAGCTCGGTTCCGAACGTCGGTCAACTAAATGTTCAGATTTTCGGTAGTGGGTCATCCAAATTTCAGAGTTGGCCAAGCGCATTTTGGTGGTGTCCCTGCTCGGTTTCGAACGTGGGTCAACTCAATGTTCAAATTTTCAGAAGTGGGCCACCCATATTTCAGAGTTGGCCAAGCGCATTTTGATGGTGTCCCTGCTCGGTTCCAAACGTGGGTCAACTCAATGTTCAAATTTTCGGAAGTGGTCACCCATATTTCAGAGTTGGCCAAGCACATTTTGGTGGTGTCCCTGCTCGGTTCCGAACGTGGGTCAGCTCAATGTTGAAATTTTCGGAAGTGGGCCACCCATATTTCATCGGTGGTGAAAGACCTTTTTTGTGGTGTCTCAGCTCGGTTCCGAACGTGGGTCAACTCAATGTTCAGATTTTCGGAAGTGGGCCATCCAAATTTCGGAGTTGGCCAAGCGCATTTTGGTGGTTTCCCAGCTCGGTTCCGAACGTGGGTCAACTCAATGTTCAGATTTTCGGAAGTGGCCCATCCAAATTTCAGAGTTGGCCAAGCGCATTTTGGTGGTGTCCCAGCTCGGTTCCGAACGTGGGCAACTCAATCTTCAAATTTCCAGGAGTGGCCCACCCATGTTTCAGGTTTGGGCAACTCCATTTTTGCGGGCTCCCAGCTTGGTTTCGAAATTCGATCAACTCAATTTCGAAATTTTCGCCTCAAAGGAACCGTATTTCAGCATTGCCCAAGAAGATTTTAGGGTTGTCTCAGCTGGGTTCCAAAAGTGGGTTAACTCAATTTTCAAATTGCGGGGAGATATCCACCCAAATTTCAGGGGTGCGCCAAGCCCTTTTGGGGGGTGTCCCAGCTTGGTTGCAAACGTGGGTCAACTCAATATTGAAATTTCGGGGAGCGGGCCACCCAAATTTCAGTGGTGGGCCAAGCCCATTTTGGGGGTGTCCCAGCTCGGTTTCGAAATTCGGTCAACTCTGTTTTGAAATTTTCGGCAGTGGGCCACCCATATTTCAGAGCTGACCAAGCCCAATTTAGGGGTATCTAAACTCGCTTCCGAACGAGGGTAAACTCAATTTTCAGATTTCGGGGATTGGACCACCCAAATTTCAGAAGAGGGCCAATTTCATTAACTGGGTTTACCAGCTGGGTTCCCAACATGGGTTAACTAAATTTTCAAATTTTCGGGAGTGGGTCAATGAAATTTCAGAAATGGGCCACGCCCATTTCGGGGGCGTCCCAGCTTTGTTCCGAGTGTGCGTGAACTCAATTTTAAAATTTTCGGGAATGGATCTCCCAAATTTCGGGGGTGGGCCAAACCCATTTTGGGATGGATGGAAAACTTTATTAAGCAAGTGAGTTTGGACCGTACAAGGTCTCAGGGCCACCGCACAGCCCTCACATTACGCGCATGTGTCCAGGCCACGTAGGGCCATGGCACTGGCACCCCGGTTCAGACAGCGAAGTTGCGCGTCCGGGTCCTGCGACGCAAGGAGGGCCTCCCATTCCTCCCATGTACCGATGGCGGGCTGTCCCTGCGGGGGGGGATCGGCAGGGCAGCCGAAGAGGATGTGGTCCAGGATGGCGTGTGGTTCTCCGCAGAGAGTGCACTCTGGGGAAACATGGCGGAAGTAGGATAGAAGCTGAGGGGTAGGAAGAGTTCGGGTCTGGAGTCGCCTCCAGAGGATTTGTTGGGAGTGGGATAGGCGGGGGTGGGGAGGGGGATAGAGTCGACGGGCAAGGCGTGCTTGTTGAGCATGGGCGTCCGGAGGGGGGGGCAAGGGGGGGGGGGCTGCACCCCCCTGGAAAATCACTCACTCGAACCGTGAGTGATGGCCGCACGCCAGGGGCGGTGGTGCGCTCAGCCAAAAGGGTAAAAGCAGCCCCGCTTCGACGCTTGGTCACATCTGCGAAATGCCGCGTCCGGGCGCGCGTCGTTCCGCCGTTTTCAAACCACGCCACCGCCAGCTCTGCTGAAGGACGACCTGTTGCAGACATGCAGCGGCACCGGCGAGCATGTGTTTCGAGCCGTCTTGAGATGGGTGTCTGTTTCTTTGATCTCTAGAGAGATAGCGACACGGAGGCAGACAGTGCACAGGGCACAGGTCGCTCGCTATAATCATGATACGTTCGTACGCCGTCCACCGATGAATTCTTGAGGGGGGAAGGACAAATCAGCCGTGTCCACCCCCGCTTTGTCGGGCTGCTCAGGGGCAAGCGGGCGACGAGTTGGCGCCGCCGCCGCGCGCTGTCTCCTCCGATCCACGGGAGAGCTCGGTGCGGTAGAAGCGCCGCTTTCAGAACCTTCGGCAAAGGGGATTAGCTGCTTTTGTTCACGGCGACGCAGTCTCCAGAGGCGCCCCCTCACCAGCGTTCCTTGCGTCTTCTCCGAAAACCAGCGCCTTTGGTCAACGCAGCCCGATGGCGCCTGCCTGGCTCGCCTGTCACCTCTGGCTGGGCCTCAAATCACAACAGCGCCCATGTACTGTGCGTGTCAGTGCATGGTAAAGAGACCCAGGTGGTCGACATTATCCGAAACTCTGTACTACTCCGTCCCTCATAGCCTGAGTCGTTTTGGGGCTCTGAACCCCATAAAAGCACAAAAACAAATTTTCCGGCCGAATTAGTTGCGGGTGTCCCTTCCCCTCGGAAGTCGCGCGGCTTTCCTTACACCCCAAAAGTGCGCATTCGTGGATATTGTGGCAAGTAAGCCCTTGCACGTGTGCGCGCCTCTGTGTTTGTGCTTCGGTGTTTTTAGTGGCGGGTTGTCAACGAAGGTGAGAACAACCAAGACAGCGGACGAGAAAACGACGAGCGGCGAGCAGTGTGTGTGCGGTTGCTCGACTGTGCGGATGCGCGAGCAAGATGGAGCGAGGTGTATGAAGCTGCGAGCGTGCATTTATCTTGTAAATAAGTTTTCGTTGTATATATAGTCATCTTTTGTTTTCAACGTACTCGTTCAACCATTTTTCCAATCAATATATATGATGACTGTGCACTGAGAGCGTGTAATGAAGCCCAGAAATGAATTTATCACCCGTGTAACTACGCAATTCGCCCAGAAAAATCCGAGGCGCCTACAGTTGCTGTTCAAGGAAGACTGACTGAGTGACTGTAGTTGCGTGTTTGTGAACATATTGCGCTGTGTGCTGGTCATCAATTCGGGTGAGTCGAGAACCCGTATGCAGTAAGACTGAGCACTTCGAGTATTGATAGTATCTTTTTGCATTTTTATTAATTTTAATTGTTTCTTTGTTGATAAACTCCAATGTATCTCTACAATCCGCGCTTTAATTTGCTGCTTGTAATTTTCTTTCATGTGTGTATTTTACTTTTTTTTTATTTATATATAAATAAATAAATTTACTCCGCAAATAGTGCCTTTTCGCTACGAATATACCCCCCCCCCCCCCCCTCCGGCGCCAACAACCAATGGGCCCCCCCTGCAAAAAATTCTGCGGACGCCCTTGTTGTTGAGTTAGTTCTGAGAACGTGTGTGCCCGCTCCCTCGAGAAATCCCGGCTGGGGTCGCCATTTGCCCGGCAAATAAGTCCTCGGGCTATGTTATCGGCGGCCTCATTTCCTGGATTGCCAGAGTGAGCCGGCACCCACACGAGCTCAATACGCCTATCGGGATTTAGGGTGCACATTCTCAATATCTGCCACGCGGGGGGATGGACGCGTCCGCGGGCGAAGTTAAGAATGGCTGTTTTGGAATCGCTTAGTATATAAGCCGCATTGGTTTGGGCAATGGCTATTGCTGTAGCTGCTTCCTCTGCTGCTTCCGGGGTACAAGGTGGGTCTATGAAATGGGCAAATGGGGGGGGCTGATGGATGATAAGCCACAGCTACTGAACGGTCTGTACCACACGCGGCGTCCACCCAGCGCACATCCTCTAAAGTACCATATTCTTTATGGAGAGCTTTGGCTCGCGCGACTCGGCGGGATTGATGGTATTCAGGGTGGACATTCTTAGGAAGGGGTTTCAGGATAAGCGCGGTGTGTATGGCGCGAGGGAGAGAGATGAAGTCTGTCGTGTGTGCCGGTATGCGAATTCCCAGAGAATCCAGTATATATCGTCCAGTTTCCGAGCCAGCCACACGAAGGTACTGTGTGTAGCGATGTGCATCTATAAGTTCTTGTATAGTGTTGTGCATTCCTAATTTTAAGAGTCTGTCCGTGCTAGTGCTCTTTGGTAGGTTTAGCGCTGCTTTGGTAGCCATGCGGATAAGAGCATTGATCTTGTCTTTATCCGAACTGGAGAGGTTCAGGTAAGGAGTGGCGTAAAGAATGCGGCTAGTGTGTCCGAGCTCGGTTCCGAACGTGGGTCAACTCACTGTTCAAATTTTCGGTACTGGGTCACCCATATTTCAGGGGTTGGCCAAACCCATTTGGTGGTGTCTCCGATCCAACAAGCCTTAGTCGGGCGCGCCCGGGCGGCGGCCACCGGCACTGGGGTTCCATACTAGGGACCTCCACCTAGTGTTTGTAAGGATTGGTCCCTTACGGGCTGATCCAAACATACCTCCTGTTCATTCTTAATAAATCTTTTCACCACCACCACCGCTGGCTTCCCAACATGGGTCAACTCAATGTTCAAATTTTCGGAAGTAGGCCACCCAATTTGCAGGGGTGAGCCTAGCCCAATTTTGTGCTGTGTCAGCTCGGTTCTAAAAGTGGGTAAACTCAATTTTTAAATTTTCGGGAGATGGCCACCCAAATTTCAGGGGTGGACCACATCCATTTTGGTGGTTCTCAGCACGGTTCTGAACATGGCTAAACTATTTTTCGAATTTTTTGGGGTGGGCCACCCAAATTTCATGCGTGGGCTAAGCCCATTTTGGTGGTGTCTCAGCTCTGCTCCGAACGTGGGTCAATTCAATGATCAAATTTTCGGATGTGGGCCGCTCAAATTTCAGGGGTGGGCCAAGCTCATTTTGGGGGCTTGGCCCCTATACTTCTAAACCTTCAAGTAGTATCGAATGCATTTTCAAGCTTGCCATGAATGAGTTCCTGCCATGGCACGCAGAACCATTTATAACGTACAAAAATACGAAAAGTTCGAACAAAGGTAGGTGGAAACAAATATAATCGGAGAGAAAGCAGATCTTAGGGGCTCCACCTAGTATTGTAAGGGAAAGGGCCAATAGGGTCCTGCCCAAATCACCTTTCTGTAAAAATTTAATTGCCTATAAATGTTTTTTACCACCACCATCTTGGGACGTCCTCCTTCTTGCTTGCAGGAATCAGCATAGTAATCCTTAAAAATGTGCTCATGCGTGCGTGCTTCAGCGCGTGCGTTTGAAGACCGTTTGAAGTCTATAAAGCACGTCATTTATTGCTTTCACGGTACAGGAAATCGATACCGGCAGATTGCACACCCCTGCTCCCCCCCCCCTCTCCCCATGAGCTTTGGTGTGATAGAGTACATACTGAGAAAAATTCGCAGAAACACGAGGACAAATCAGGGACAAGACAAGGACGAGCGCTCATCCTTGTCTTGTCCCTGATTTGTCCTCGTGTTTCTGCGCAATTTCTTCAGTATGCATATCAACAAACAAGCCCAACTTTCTGCTCTCCTAACTGAGAGAGTACAAACTACTTTATTTCGGGCCATACTAGAACATATTCCCAGTAACGAGATGAGTAAGTGGGCACCGCTTTGGCCTTGGCCGAGGTTGCCATGCATGGAAGCCCTCCTCCGCGCGTTCATGATTCGTCTTCAACTCATGCATGCCATCTGTCCTTTTAAAAGCCCAAGCACAGCCAAAGATCTTGCTGCTTGTGCGATGCACGCGATACGCGCACTGCTGCCTACCCCTCGTATACCCAACCGGCAGCCGCCGGAGAACAGACACCGGCACAGGCTTGCCGCGCGCCTTTCCTTCATTAGAGGCGTCCTATACCGGCACAGCAGATAGCAAAGCTTTGCAACATAAAGAAGCGAATGACTCGAAGGGCACCGGTTCGAATCACTATGACAGCTAGCAGTAGAAAAGCTGTGGGGGCTCTCATCTACCGCTTCGACAAATTTCACACAGGAAGACGCATGACCTCAGAGTAGCACGTCTGGTAAAAACGGATTGTCTGTGACTGCAGGTAGTGGTTCTTACTTCAGCACCAATGTTCTCGTCGGCAGGGAGAATTAATTGAGCCCGAGGAGACGTGGGTATCTCATTCCACAATCTGCCTACGAAGAGTTGACGCAGTTTGAGGTGAAAGTTGGAGAAGTTGGTCGTTCTTGGCTTTTTCTCGCCCGGTTGCACAATATCCCACGAAAGATTAACTAGCTAAAGTCGCAACAGCAAGGCGCCAGGCGGAGCGTAACCCACGAGCACACACGTCGAATGAGAAGGCTTGCCTTCAGCATGCGATCTTCGCAAAGCTGGGGTACTAATTCGTCCACCGTGGCCAGCAGTGTATTCCCTTCAAGAGACACTATCGGAATAATCTTTGGAACTATAGCGATCACTCTCATACATTCTCGATTGACGGCTTCCAGGCAATGCCCTGGTAAGGTGCTGAAAATGACATTGATGTATGAGGTGTGCGTGTAAAACACCAGTCGCTAAGCGCAACGCGACGTAGGAGAGGGCTCCACGAGCCTTGAATGTCTATGTGGCCTGTTTGATGGCCCGCGGAATCGAAGCAGCCACGGTTATCTGTGGGGTGGTGGTGGTCAAAACATTTATTACGAATGAACAGGAGGTATGTTTGGTTCAGCCCGTAAGGGACCGATCCTTACAAACACTAGGTGGAGGTCCCTAGTATGGGACCCCAGTGGCGGTTCCCGCCGCCCGGGCGCGCCCGACTAAGGCTTGTTGGGCCTGCAAGTCGTGGCAGCCGAGCAGGGTCGCCTCCCAGTCCTCCCGGGTTGGGTTGGGGATGGGGGGAATAGCGGGGTTGGAGTGGCAGGCCCACACCATGTGATAGGTGTTAGAAGACACTGCACTGCAGTGTGGGCAGCTGCCGCTAAAGGAGGGGTCAAAATGTTTTAGCGCTGCCGGGCACAGCAATGTATTGGTGAGAAGGCGGAGAAGGAGCCGCTCAACCTCCTTCTTCAGGCCTTTACATGGGCTAGGGTTAAGGCGATGACAATTTTGATAATATGTTGTAATATCTTTGAATGTATATACCGGATTAAAATCGGGTTCCTGATCGGATGGGGAGGAGAAAACAGCCCGGTAAGAGAGCGCGCGGGCGGCTGCGTCTGCTGCCTCGTTTCCTGCCAACCCCTGATGAGCAGGGGCCCATATGAGGTAACGGTGTGCGGGGTCCGTATCCCGTATGCAATTTTGGTATATTCGATAGGCTAGGAAGGGAGTGCAGCCTTGTTCGACGTTCCGACAGGCCCGCGCGAGTCGGTGATTATGTATTTTGAATTGGAATGTGAGGCTGCGAGAGCGATCGCGACCTCTTCTGCTTGTGTTGCACTGCGGGCTCTGAAAGTTAGGCCGTTAACTGTGTTGCAGTTGTGAACTACCGCGGCCGTGTACCATCCCCTGTGGTGAGGGCCGGAGACGTCCACGTAGTATACACCTGTTTTGTTGCCATAATATCGGCCTAGCGCTTCCGCTCGTGCCAGGCGCCGACCATTATGGTCTTCATGTGACATGTTTGCTGGAAGAGGCCGCACGTGGAGGGCACGTCTCCACAGTTCCGGGATGCGAAACCTGTCTTCCATTGGAGGGGTGTGTTGGATATGGAGTCGAGCAAGAAGGCGGCGAACCGATTCCGTTAGCGACAAGCGCGTGTACTGGTTTGTAAGGTGCGCCTCCCGGAGCTCCCGGAAAGTATTCACCACTTCAAGGGCCATAAGCCGGCTGTTTGAAGTAGTGATGGGGAGGTCAAGGGCACGTTTAACATTTTTGCGAAGGATGACTTCAAGGGCGTCCTCCTCTTGTTTCTGTAGCTGAAGATAAGGAGTCGAATAGAGAATTCGACTAGTTACGAAGGCGTTTGCCAGCCGCAAGGCATCCTTACTTCGTAACCCTCCGTGTTTGTTGGAAACCCGGCGGACCATGCGGCCCACCTGGTCCTCCACCTTACGAAGTTTGGCCAATGTAGTGTCTGGCCGCCTGTGTTTGTGGATGTAGAGTCCGAGTACCCGTATCTCATCATTTTCGCGTATGGGACCACTCTCAAGAGAGAGAGATATTTTAGTTGTGCACTTCTGTGAGGGGCGGAGGTGCACAAATTCCGATTTTTTAGGGGAACATTGAAGACCGCAGCGGCGGGCGTAGCGGTCTACTATCGTCGCCGCTGTTTGCTGGCTGGTTTCAATGTCTCCTGTGCTGCCCTGCGTGGCCCACAGAGTGATGTCATCGGCGTACAGGGCGTGCTGCACGCCGGCGACACCACTCAGATGGGCCGGCAGGTGCATCATGGCCAGATTGAAGAGCAGCGGGGAAGTACCGCGCCTTGAGGGGTTCCCCGCGTGCCGAGTAGGTAAGGACCATGGTCTCTATCTTGAATTTGAATGTAGGATTGACGATCCATTAAAAATTGGCTTATGTATTGGAATGTGTTGAGGCCACAGTCGGTGTGAATTAGGTTAGTGAGTATGATCTCATGTGTTACATTGTCAAATGCCCCTTTGAGATCCAAGGCGACTACTACCCGGTCATTATGAGGGCATTCGAGGGGGTCAAGGACTTCCCGATTGAGTTGCAGGAGGACATCCTGTGCGGATCTGTGTGGGCGGAATCCGAGCATGGTGCTCGCAAAGACTTGTTTGTGTTCAAGATATGTAGATAACCGATCCCGCACCATCGTCTCCATTAGTTTGCCCACACATGAGGTGAGAGAGATGGGGCGGAGGTTATCTGTGTCAATTGGTTTGCCAGCTTTAGGAATGAAAGTGACCAAAGCCGTTTTCCATTCGATTGGCAGGGGGTTGTCCCCGCGCCAAATCGCATTGACGTATTCCAGGAGGGACTGGTATGCCAAGTCGGGCAGGTTCGTCAAAAGCTTGACGGTGACCTTATCCCGTCCTGGCGCAGTGCCCCGTTTCATTTTGGCGAGAGCCGCCCGCAGATCATGGAGCTGGAAAGGTTGATCCAGCTCCGTGTTCTCTCTGCCTGCATAAGAGTACGCAGATCCACGGGGGTCTTGGGCTGTACACAGATACTGGTCCCAAAGTTTCTGTGCCAGTTGAGTCGTGTTGCCAGGAAAAGCGTGCAGGGCTCGCTGCAAATGTTTTTGTGTTTCGGTTCGTGTTTGGGTTGGGTCGATTAGGGCTCGAAAGAGACTCCACGTGTTTCGGCTGGACATTTGTCGCGCGGCCGTGTTGCATCTATCTACCCAGTTGGAGTCGGCGAGTTGGGCCGCGTACTCTGCCGCTTTCTGGGTAAGCTCGGCAATTCGAGATTTAAGCTTTCTATTGTGTTTCTGGCGTCGCCAACGGCGGACGAGGCTGCGACGGGCTTCCCAGAGGTGTAGAAGGTGGTTATCCACGTCCGTGACCGCCTAACTTCACTCAATATTGGTCAAATGTTTAGGGGAATCCCCCAAGGTGGAGTAGATTTGTAATAAGAGAGTATTTACTCATTGTCATCCACCCAAGCGTAGCCATAGGGCTGCAAAGGAAAGCTATGCAGCTTTCTTAGAAACCTCGCAGTTAAAGAAAAATTCGTCCTGGTCCGGGGTTCGAACCCGGGACCACCGCTTCACCGGAGCAGTCGCTCTACCAATTGAGCTAACCGGAACGGCAAGCTTATGGTAGGGCGAGAGCGAATTGATCAATTACTCGAAGTGGGAACAGTGTTTGACCAAATATTTAGGGGAATCCCCCAAGGTAGGAACAGTGGAATCCTCCGAATCCGAATCCCCGAAGGGGAATCCCCCGAAGTGGGAACAGTGTTGGTCAAATGTTTAGGGGTATCCCCAAAGGTGGAGTAGATTTGTAATAAGGGAGTATTTACTCATTGTCATCCACCCAAGCGCAGCCATACGGCTGAAAAGGAAAGCTATACAGCTTTCTCAGAAACTTCGCAGTTAAAGAAAAATTCGTCCTCCTCCGGGGCTAGAGCGACTGCTCCGGTGAAGCGGTGGTCCCGGGTTCGAACCCCGGACCAGGACGAATTTTTCTTTAACTGCGAAGTTTCTGAGAAAGCTGTATAGCTTTCCTTTGTAGCCGTATGGCTGCGCTTGGGTGGATGACAATGAGTAAATACTCCCTTTTCACTCAATATTGCAAAGATTTCCCATGAGCATGCTTTCATGGATGTGTAAACAATATTTGTGACCCCAAATCCGCATGTAAACAGTGTAGCCAGGCAGAAACTGGTACTGCTCTGCTCAATGACCCGCTCAGTCTACAGGCAGTTCAACAGACAGGGTTTGCGTATTTGCCGTCTAAGCAATCATTTTGAGTTTCCTGCCTTCTTGGCAACTTTTTTTTCTCTTTTAGCGTCGCAGCTCCAGCTAAGTCCCTTCGTCTCCGTCGAATCGACGTGCGACTTAGTTCGATCGCAGAACGTGAACGGAAGCTTTTCGACGTGATTGCAGGTCAAACCTAACAGAGCTTGCTCTATTGGCAGAATGTATTTGTGCAAAACACTTTATTAATCGTCGAAAGAAGTGCATCCCTTCGATTTCAAAGAAATTCTGTGCAGTTCCTGTTCTTCACGTTCCGTCATTTTCTTTACTGTCTCGTGGTGGGTGTCTTCAGGCGACCCTAAAGGCTTGGCTGCGCCGGCGCTTATTGATCCTCTCCACAGCTCTCTTCTTGCCTTCTTTGCGCCAAACATTAGTCCATGTTTTTTTTTTCTTTTCGTACGTTCAGACAATCCTGGAGGTCGACAAAACAAGGGTATTGTTTTGGAGTGAGCAATAAAACAGTTTAGTTTAGTTTATGGGGCTAAACGTCCCAAAGCGACTAAGGCTATGAGAGACGCCAATAAAACAATTATCCTTACTTTAGGCCCCGCATAAAACTATGTAGCATTTTACCCCACGTGTATCCTTCTGCTAAAAGAATTTCCCCGTAAGAGCGCGAGGAGCCAACCCTCCTGAACACTTCAAAAGTTTAGACGGGTAACTTATTGTAATAAATGAATGGTTACGTAATCCAGGACGACCTTTTTCGGTTGCCGTGCACAGTACCGAAAATTGGGCCTTGCAGAAAACCGCTCCTTTTAGGCTGATTCGTGTTTGCCAAGGCTCACTTCTCAATTCTTTTATCTACTCGGAAACTAGAAATTTTGACAGCCATAAGGTGAGTTGCTGTATACACGTAGTGGGTCCCGCCAGCAAAATATCAATGTAATTTTAATGCAGGCTTAAAATTTACGAAGCGCAAAGTAGTAAAGGCAAATTTAGTCAATAATGGCTTATAAAAATATGGCTGATTTCAGCATTTATCAAAAAGAAAGGTTGAAATAAATAGCAGCGCATAGTTACATCGTCATTTAAACTTATTAGGCCCAAAGCACTCTGCATGAGCTTGGCTGAGAGATAAAGCCTCTGCGAACAATTCCCCAAGATTGTCCAAAAGTTTTTGTACTAAGGTTTATCTTGTCATGCATTTTAACAACAATTAAAATGGCTGTTTAGAGGAATTATTTCTCCCGGTAGTCACCTGCGAGTCTCGATGCAGTAACGACATATATGCTTGTTCCCCATACGTGCTCGCTCTTGCCGTACCTGTGGCGCCTTGCTCGCTCTTGGCGTTCTTGAGCGGGCTCGGTGGCATTGCCACGGTAAGGTCATCCAACCCGATGATCTTCGCCATGCAGGTATTTGCTTCCCTCATCACCGAGATCCTTTTCTGCGCCCTCCTTCCTGCCCCTTCCGACGCCATTGCTCACAGCGAGCCATCTCGTTCGGAGCGTCACGGTGGCTCCTTCTGTCAACTGGCTGCGGTTTGGAAATGTTTACCAGCGCCGCAAACGGAGCAGCTAACCATCGATCTACCCTGGTCCGCCCCACTGACATCGACGGCCACCGGCGAGCCTACTATAAAGCTGTGTCACCTGCGCACGGCGCCCTGTGGGCTTGGTGGCATTGCCACGATAAAGTCATCCAACCCGATGATCTTCGCCATGCAGGTCAGTCAACCCTACTGCCTTTTTACCAAAAGATCGAGCAACTATTGTCTTCTGGAGCTGCCGAGTCCACGGTGCTTCCTTTCTATTGCTGCTGAGTGTGCGAATGTTATTCGTTCTCTGCTATTGCTGGCCGGAGATGTTGAAACAAATCCAGGCCCCGACAGAGTTCTCGAAGAACTGCAAAAGCTTTCTGCCGGTCAGTCGCAGCTAATCAGTGAGTTTCAGGGACTCAGGAACCAGCTCACGTGTACCAAAAAAACTATTGCCGATATAAGTAAGAGACTGGCTGACCTTGAAACGCTCCATCAAGACACAGCTGCCCCACGCACTCACCTAGACACAATAAGCGCTAATACCACTGAAACAACCAGTCAGATTTCTGAAATAGATGCCCCCCTAGACGATGCCGAGAATCGTTCATGACGAAATAACTTATTTTTCCACAGCATCACAGATGACAATCCATCAGAAACACATGCCCAATCCGCAGAAACAGTCATCCGCCACTGCTATGAGACCCTGAAGTTGACAATTGATCCCAAAGAAATAGAGCGTGATCACCCTCTTGGACGCCACTCAACCGAACATCTTCGCCCAATAATGGTTAAGTTCTCCTTCTTTAAAACGAATGAGTTAATTCTTTCCAAAGGCACGGGTACCAACTATAGCACTGGCGAGGATTTTTCACGCCGGGTTCGTGCCGCACGGAAACAGGTCGTTGCATTCGCCCGAAGCAAAAAAACAGCCTTTTTATTGCGCTACAAAACACTGCATATTGGTTCGAAGCGTTATGCATTCGACGAATCCTCACAGACGGTGCAAGCAATCGTCTCAAGTGACGCTCCATCGCATCTGTCTACACCTACAGCCTTCAACGAAGCATCAAGAAAACTGAAGTGTTTTGCCTAAAAGCTCCTAAGAGCGCATGGTAAACCACCCCTCCGATGGCCAGGTCATATAGCGTCTCGTGAACCGAAATGGCACAGAGGTCGCAACGTTCATCACCTGACGTATTCAGCGCTTTCCTTATTGCGATTCCGCGTGCAGGCACAGAAGCCTCTCCAGTGACTGTCAACAAGAGGGTTGGAGAAAAAAGTGGGTGCGCTCGTCGGATTGGAATCACTTGAGTGCAGCATGACTCCCGCAGCGGCCGGGCCTCTCGACTCTAATCCTCGCCGCGAGACTTGTCTGGCTGCTCTCACGAGAAGCTTCCAATAGAGGTTAATAATCAGGAATCATGGTTATGGTTAGTCCTTAAGAGACGAAACGTCAGTGACAGAAAACGGAAAATACTGTTCAACGACGAGATCAAAGCTGGAATAGGAAAAACGTATGACTAAACATTCTCTGTGGCGTCTCGCGAGGATTCTCACGAGTGTATTGCCCTACCCTTTGCTGCAAGCTTCCTAAATACGTTGCAGAAAATGGCCTGGTTCCGCATCGGTACCGGTATTAGCACAGCATTCTTTTCCACCGAGTAAATTGACAGAGGGCATTGCCGTCTCAAATGAGGTTCGCAATTTAGCAAACCCCTTCAAGACATCTGTTGTATAGGTCTTGTCGCATCCATTTGCTTGGCCGCATTTGCCGCCATCTATTCTTCTCACAATGTTTAAGGCTTATTTATTTTTTTCAAACCAGCCAAATCCTCCCAAACGGGAACTGAGAAAGGCACGAAAGTTTTTTGTCCGCACAAACCGTAGCTCTATCCAAGCTGTTATATGATATGCTTTGCGTGTTGGGAGAACTCTACGCCATCGGCGAATGAAAAATAATGCAAATAATTTACTCGATACCAGCATGTAAACTTTGTATGTGGCTCTTTTCGATGTGACTCACTCGATTTAACTCAGTTTTGTACAGAGTATCTTATTTCTGCAGTAGTAATTCAAGCTCTGTTTATAAAAATAATATGTAAACAGAATATCATATGATTTAAGCAAAATAGTAAGTCATAACAATTCATTGTGCGCAATAAAGGGCACCGCTGTGCTCCACCAACACAAGCAAGAGAACGGGAAAAGCAGGCTAGCTGTCACAAGATCTCACACGACAGCTTTCTTTCTTCTGTTCACACTTCGGCAGCGAAAAAATAAACGTATGAGGATGTATGACATCAAAAATATATTCAACTTCGCTGCAGAATCCTAAATTTATGATTAGTAAGCGAAAGGGTAGAACAAAACAGAATACAAAGCAACAAGACAACCGCTGCTCCTGTCTTTTTATGTCTGACTCTGCCATTTCGCTAGAAGAGCATTTATAAACCCACTGCCAACTAGTACAACTAAATGTTTTAACGTTCCGTGTAGTCCACACGCATCCTTTCTTCTTCGGCGACGAGGCTAATCGTAACCCGTCGTTATCGTCGTCTGCAGGGTTCAGATCTTCCGTTAATATATTCGTGTCCTTTGCAGTCGATCATAACGTAGCACTCGAGACGGAATAAATTAAACCATGCTCAAAACAGTCCAAGCTGTTAGGCTCAAGCTAACAATAGTTCTCTGACGAGTGAATTTTGCTCATTTTGATCCATGCATCAGCAGGATCTTGCTTATGTTTTATTTGACGTAGGATTTGCGCAAACGTTACACGTTGCGGGCCCATTTCGTTCCAATGGTTTTTGCAGAAAATTATTATGGATGTGCTTGCCATTACAGCAAAATTCGACTTTGTTTCGGTTTCCAGATTCCGCACATTCAAGCAAAGAAATCCATAATTATAACTGTTGAAGCTAGACGAGCCATGATGCATGATATAGTGGAGAAAACTTAAGGTGAGAAAGCCTAAGTGAAGAAGTGAAGTAGAGGAAATCTTATTAAAAAAAATTTATTTTAAAATGCATTTATTTCGCAATAACCTCATTTCCGTGACTACTCCAGCTTGTCTTGGAGCGTTGCATAATGAAACATGGAAACGTTAAATTCCCTTTCATAAGAAATCATGAAGCATACAACTGACATACAGGGTGTTTCACCTAAGACTTTCTGCAATTTTTAAAAATAAGCTATTTGAATTACATGCGCGCTTTTTCTGGCATAGCATTGTCAGTGGTGTAGTACATCATAATGCAGCTAAGACGTGCTAACTAGCAGGCTTGTTCACCAATATTTAATAGTTAACTTTTAAACTATTACCGTTGGGCTCCTTAATTATTGAGAGCCATGTAGCCCACCGTAAGTAATGTCCATATCCGTTTTTATAATTTCGAGAACGCGATTATCCTCGGCGCTGTGGCCCAACAAATTTTGGCTATTACGACGAGTTAGGTTAACTGGAGAGGTTGCTTTGCCTGCAAGCTTCTCAAACCGCATGTATTTTGGCGCGATGTAGGCGAAATTTGTTGGGCCACAGCGCCGAGGATAATCGCGTTCTAGAAATTCTAAAAACGGATATGGACATTACTTACGGTGGGCTACATGCCTCTCTATAATTAAGGAGCCCAACGGTAATAGTTTAAAAGTCAACTATTAAATATTGGTTAACAAGCCTGCTAGTTAGCACGTTTTAGCTGCATTATGATGTACTACACCGCTGACAATGCTATGCCAGAAAAAGCGCGCACCTAATTCAAATAGTTTATTTTTAAAAATTGCAGAAAGTCTTAAATGACACACCCTGTATAATAACAACCATCGTACTAACCTTTGAAGAAACTGTTTCCTAAACCAGCGCCTTCATGTAATAATCATAGCTGTCTCTGACTGCCGTTCTCAAGTCTTCTTTCATTCATTCAATGCAAATATCACTAATAAGCAAATATAATGCCTGGGTCACTTGTGGAAATAATCGACCGAAACATGTTTAAAAAAGTAATTGCATCTTCCCTGATCACCGCATAATACACAATTCTGCCGTACTTTTCCGCATTGTATTTTACTGAACTTGCGTATTTTCAATTGTTTGGTTTGGTTTGGTTTATGGGGTTTAACGTCTCAAAGCGACTGAGGCTATGAGAGACGCCGTAGTGGAGGGCTCCGGAAATTTCGACCACCTGGGGTTCTTTAACGTGCACTGACATCGCACAGTACACGGGCATCTAGAATTTCTCCTCCAAAGAAATTCTAGCCGCCGCGGCCGGGATCGAACCCGCGTCTTTTGGGTCAGCAGCCGAGCACCATAGCCGCTGAGCCACCGCGGCGGCTATTTTCAATTGTAACTACCCCTCATATCTCTAACGGCTTCGAGCATTCAAAGATCTGCGATACAGCGAATTCACTTTGATCAAATTAAATTAAACAAATTTCAGCAGCTGAGTCCTTGGACCGTGTTCAAATCCCGGTCGTCGGCTATATCCAGGTTTGATTTGACTCCAAGACGCCTCTACACCTTTTCATGGCGTGGCTCGTACGCTGCGGACATTTTTCTTTATTTATCAATTGCTATACATTCCTCACAAAACGGACTAATATTGTATGATACAACTTAAGCAGAAAACAAAAAGTTAGCATACTTTTGCGACATAAAGAGCGGTTGTTTATTTTAATAAAAACAATTTCAAAAGCAATTAGTATGTCTTCCTGGAAACTACTGCTGCAAAGTGATTCACTGCCTTATTAAATTACTGGATATGATACGTAAGACAACAATTTAGGGGGAAAATTATTGAATTAATGTAACTGTGTTACTGTAATTTGGCTGCTGCCATATTTGTTATAGAGGAAATAGTTTACGCGTGCGACTCTGGGGGTGCTGCTTTATTGTGAAAAGGAATGGCAGCATCATCCATGGCAGCATCATCCAAGTTGGCAAGTCGCTGCATAGCGAGCCGCTAAATCCTCCTCAGTATGTGAACCGAAAAGGTCGCGTGAGACCCACTGAGCTTAAAACGAATACGAGACCACAGGGGCGGTATGACTAGCGTTATGACACAGCACGGAACTGTGAATGACTCGTCGTAACAGGCGAATGACTAGGAGGGCGTCGGTTCGAATCACGAAGCCAACTAGCAGTAGTGACGCTGTGGAGGCTTTCATCTATCCCATCAACCAATTTCACTCAGGAACTCACATGACCTCAGAGGAGAACGTCTCGTCAAAGACGCATTGTGTGTGACTGCAGATAGTGCTTCTCAATTCAGTAGCCAATGTTCTAGTCCGCAGAGAGAGAAATTACGTTCGAGGAGACGCTCCTATCTTATTCAATAATTCGCCTAGGAATAGTTGACGCAGTATGAGGTGAATGTTGGAGAAGTAGGTCGTTATTTGGATTTTGGTTGCCCGGTTCCACAAAATCTCACGCAGGAATAACTAGCTGAAGTCGTCACAACTAGGCGTGTGAAGGGGATACCCACGAGCACACCCGACGGAACAGTGCAGAGAGAGTGTGGTGAGAGGGTTGTATACGTATAAGAGTCGCGTGCAGAGTCATACCATCGCCGTGGAGTTAAAATAAAAAGTCATCCCAAGACGGGTCGCTCATCGAGATGTTCATTTTCGAGAATAACCACCCCCCCCCCCCCCCGTTCCCCCTTCCCACAGAGCTCACCTTTAGGCCACTGGATACATGATGTCGGCGCCTTGTCGGCAGGTTTGTGCGCTGACCTCCCTCTGGTTGGGATCCCCCTGGTGCGTCGGTATGGTCCCCATCATGTTCAGACTTTCCTAGGACCAAACGAAAGGCCGCCACGATGAGCCGGGCAACGTGGCCTGGTGGGAGGGAGGACGATGACGCGTCTCCGCCGACTCGGATATCTCGCCAATGTCGGCGGCTGATGCGCACGCAGGACGACAGGGGGAGTGCGACAGTGAGCGTCTCGTCACACCGCAGAACGTGACAGCGTGTTCTGCCCCAACCAGAACAAAATAGCACGCCAAAGGCACGACGTGATGTTTCTCTAGCTGGGAGGCACTCTGTTACACTATATCCGAGCTTATCTCAGCTATCGTCGGTGTAGACGGTATCATATCGGCGCAAGCGGCTGCCATTATGAAGCCCATCCTATTCATGACATCAAGAGCACCCAAACTGCCTTTACACGCTCAAAATTTAATAGCTGGCCACGACCTCATCTGCAAATAGTTAAACCCGGCGCGTTGCGAAAGACAAAAATTCAAACCGAACCCTCCTGCATTCTCTCGCTCTCAACGCCCCAGCCAAGCCCTTCAACCACGTCATCCTTCAGAGGTTCCGCGAGAAGGCGCACCTGCTAAATGGTGTGTCCGCACGCATTTCATTAGTCCATTATCTTGAGTAAAGGGTGAATTGTTTAGTTTGTGGTCTGGTCGCATACTCGCTTTGATAGCGCTCTTAATCTGCGCCTGCACAAAAAAAGTATGCGTTTGTGAGCTGCATTTGGCACATGGGTGAGTTCCGTGGCGTCCCGCTCTTGTACGCTGGATGCCGTCGAGGCTGATAACTTTTGAGTAAGCCCAAAGAGGTTACAAGACCTTGTTGGGCTACGTCTTGCAGATTCGATCGGGCACTCTCGAGCTGTCTAGCTTTTAGACGAAGTGCAAAAAATGCACCTAAGAAGTCGTTCAAGTTCTACACTACGCTCCCCTGATGTCAAATTTGGGGTTCCGCTACGAACTGCGCACTGGCTTCGCTAATACCCCCAACCCCGGCAGAAGTCCACTTCTGGGCGTAATCAAAGTCTCGAAATTAAATCACCACAGGTTTTACTTCAATTGCACAGCTGCTAGCCGAGGAAGGACCCGGTTAAAAATTTACTCTGACCTTAGAACAGCTGAAGCGAAGTTGAAACTGATTTTCTTCACTAATGTTTTTTATTTTTTTTTACTCAACGGGTTTTCGTACCGTAAGCAGTATTTTGTCAGTGCAGAGTTCTAGCATACGCGAACGCAGCGACGACATACTCGCGTGGACGTATAGCATACCAGCCGGATGCCTCCATCGCATGCGCAGTGGCCGGGTGAGGTGGCTGTCCGGCATACGCCTGCTGTGCTGCGACTACCGGAGACTCTCCAATATCTTCTCGCTACCTCTACACTTCATTGTCTTCGAGTCGGGAGCCTCTGATTGGTGTTTCGGCACGGGCAGCAACACGTCGGCATTACACAGCAGCCAATAGGAGCGCAGTGGAAAAAAAGGTAGAGCGAGTCGACAACCGTCAGACCTGACGGCGGCCTGGGCTGCTCACGTGACTCGGTGTTTTTCCAACGATGTAGGCGACAAAAGCATGTGCGCAAGTCGTGAGACGGAAAGCGTCTGGTGACAGACCGGATGACAGAATGCCATCTCAGAAAGCAATCGCCTCGCACACTACCTATGAGTCTGCCCCAGTGTTGCTATGCATGGACGCAAGAATTGTCCTTCTGGGGATTTTCCGTCGTTGAGCGCTGCTCTCCTCAGCATCAGTGACGCTCGAAGACGTACACAATAGCAGCAGCATGGCTGGCAGCTTGGCGAGCAGAGGAAGGATGCCTGCGCAGAGAAGGCAGCGCGTTTCGCGACACCACCTGTCATGACATGCGCCGAGGTGCGCGCGTCCGGGTTTACTCCATGTACCACGTAGAAAACGTTTCTACCTAACTGCTTGGACCACGAAGGGCGGTACCACGATATAACCAATCCCATAAATACTCGATAGTGTTCAAATAAAACTTGCTGCTGACGTGAATTATGCCCAGTTCTTCGGTAACTCGTCGTTGATAGTGCGAGCTCACTCTCATCAAATTCAACCAGCACGGGCTTATCACTAACCACTACAATAGTCCTACCTCCGCGAAATCCGTGCTGGTTCTGCATAATGCAGAGTTGAAAGAAAAAGATGATAGATCTCTAGCAATAAAACATTCAACCTGCTCATCGAAAACGAAGAAGGATCTGCTTTCGGCGCCAGCGTCACCGGTTCTTTATTTGCGCTTGTCTGCGACCCGCCTATTGGTTCTCAGGCTGGGGCAGCAACACATGGAGGCACTCGGTAGCCAATGGGAGCCCAGAGCAGCGCCGGTGGCGTGAGTCAGCCAGCGTGGGACCGGATGACAAACTGCACGCCGCGCCTGGCTCGGTTTTCTACCAGGACGGTCGGCGGCGAACGTGCGCGCAAGACGCACAAAGGAAAGCTTCTGGTGACAGACCGGATGGCAGAAACCGATCTCTTCCAGACAGCGATGCACACGTGTACTGTCCTTGAGTACGACTGCGCAGCACGCTGTCGCCACGTCTGCGAGAACAGTACCTGGGGATTTTCCACCTTTGAGGGCGGTTCTTGTCAGCGCAGATGGCGCTGTCGTACCGTGAAGGCGATTTTCTGATTAATTAATCACATGCTTATGCGCTGCCCGGCGCTGCAGATGCACTACGCTGTGCATCAGGTGGCAGGGATAGAAAAAATATTTGCCTTTGTCTGCATATTACGGCCACCTGACAATTAATTGGAGACTGAGCTTAATGATAATTAATCGAATTTAATCCCTGGAACCTACACTTGGGCTAATGAACCCCGTACTTTAGGGTTCCCCGTTATATTCGCACACGTGGGTTTCTTCAAGGGCGCGAGGTTCGCCCACACTTCCCATGTATTCTTCGGTATACATGTATACAGGACCAATTTTCTCAGCAATATAGGTCATTCAGCTTTTGGCACATATTATTGCTCGCTCTGGATTATTTTTACTGCACTAGAGTTAAGCCTTTGGAGCAAATATTCACTTTTGCCATTCTTTTCTGACACCATAATTTTTTTGCTCTTCTCATAGAATAAAGCTCATCGACTGAGACATCTGTTTAGTAGCCCCTATCCATGTAGCGAGTAGAAGTTTCATTTCTGTGCTATTTTGCTTGTCAGTTTGCTTTTGTGGCCTCGCTTGCGATCAGTTCGGCGTCTGCGCACACTAAAGTACTTTCAACGACAGTTGCCCCTGAAGCAACCAGATCGCGATGTAGTGACCCAGTGATACCCCAGATGCCTACGGGATCTCAGAGGCGTCAAGTCGGTCAATGCTGCAATCACTGTTCGTGAGCTCAGCGTCCAAAATGGCAATATGGAGATGTGCAATCTAACGAAGGCAGACATGGCTAAATTAATTGTCGGCATTTCGTATTCGCCCGTGTTGACACTTCTTCCCTCATAGCCTGAGTCGATTAGACACGTTAAACTCACATAAACCATAAATTTCCTGAGAAAGAATGGACGTGCGAGTTGCAGACCTTGCATTACTCTCGCGTTGTGAAATTCCCGGGGCCGTATTCTGTAATCATCTGTTTCATTTGGCAGTGACGTCAGTGTGACGAAAAAATAGTAGAAGAAAAAGCAAACAGCCAATCACAGACACTGCCGACCTGGTCATGGTGCCGCCGCTGGCCTGCCTCCTGCCGCCGCTGGCCTGCCTCCTGCCGCCGCATCCAGTTTGGCTGAGTCGCACGGACCATGCCGTTGCACTAACCACGCCCACAGTTCGTTGCACTAACCACGCCCACTTTCTTTGCACAATCAAGATAGATAGCGATAAAACCCGTCAGGCCGGTCGAACGTGTCGTCTTCATTCGTGGAGTTGGCGCCGTTCCGCCAGTGTGATACGGACGCGGAACGCGTCTATGGGCTTGTTTCTGCCACGACCAGCCCGACGTCTTCGCACTCGGCTTAAGACACTTGAAGGAGCAATGACTGGAGGAGGACCAAATGAATGAGACATGAAATGAATGCTTAGAAAACACCGCAGTAGGTTTTTGGGGGGTTTTCCCGGCTTTTCTGCCTCTTACAAAAGGCGAGAAATCGTGTAAGGCGCCGAATATGGCCATCGTTATGATATTCGAGGCTTCGAGATCAGTAAACAGCCAGACATTGGTTGTTTGTATTTTAATTCTAGCTTACTCTATCCCCTTAACGTCGACTGAAATCTCAGTTAATGAGAAATTTGGGTTCTCTACGTGGGTCAATTCAGTTTTCATATTTTCGAGAGTGGGCCACCCAAATTTATAAGGACGGGCCAAGTCCATTTTGGTGGTGCCCCAGCTCGGTTCCGAACGTGGGTCAGCTCAGTTATCATAATTTTAGAGAGTGGACTACATAAATTTCAGAGTGGGCCAAGCGCATTTCGGTGGTGTACCAGCTCGGTTCCGAACGTGGGTGAACTCAGTTTTCAAATTTTCGGCAGTCCGCCACCTAAATTTCAAAGTGGGTCAAGCCCATTTTGGTGGTGTCCAAGCTCGGTTCCGAACGGGGGTACACTCATTTTTCAAATTTTCGAGAGTGGGCCACCCAAATTTCACAGTGGGCCATACCATGTTTATGGTGTCCCGGCTCGGTTCTAAATGGGGGTCAGCTCATTTATCAAATATTTCAAGAGTGGGCTACCTAAATTCCATAGTGGGCCAAGCCCATTTTGGTGGTGTCCCAGTTCTGTTCCGAACGGGGGTCAACTCAGTTTTCGAATTTTCGGGTGGGCCACCCAAATTTCAGATTCGGCCAAGCCCATTTTGATGATGCCCCAGCTCGGTTCCGAACGTGGGCCGGCTCTGTTTTCAAATTTGCGAGAGTGGGTCACCTAAATTTCAGAGTGGGCCAAGCCCATTTTGGTGGTGTCGCAGCTCGGTTCCGAACGTGGGTCAGCTCAGATATCATAATTTTAGAGAGTGGACTACATAAATATCAGAGTGGGCCAAGCACATTCTGGTGGTGTCCCAGCACGGATCCGAACTTGGGTGGTGGTGGTGAAAACATTTATTCAGAAGGGACAGGAGGTATGTTAGGATCAGCCCGTAAGGGACTGATCCTTACAAACACTAGTTGGAGATCAGTGCCGAAATAGCTCACATAGGTGAGCGTTCGACTCAAGACTAGGTGGAGGTACCTAGTTTGAGACCCCAGTGGCGGTGGCCGCCACCCGGGCGCGCCCGCCTAAGGCTTGTTGGTCCTGTAAGTCGTGGCAGCCGAGCACGGCCGCCTCCCAGTCCTCCCTGGTTGGGTTGGGTTGGGGATGGGGGGAATAGCCGGGTTGGAGGGGCAGGCCGACACCATGTGATAGGTGTCAGAAGACTTCTCACTACAGTGCGGGCAGCTGCCGTTAAAGGAGAGGTCAAAATGTTTTAGTGCTGCCGGACAAAGCAATGTATTGGTGAAGAGGCGGAGAAGGGGCCGCTCATCCGCCTTCTTGAGGCCTTTATATGGGCTAGGGTAAAGGCGATGCCTGTCTTGATAGTAGGTTGTAATATCTTTGAAGGTATAGACCGGATTAGGATCGGGTTCCTGATCGGAGGAGGAAAAACAGCCCGGTGAGAGAGCGCGCGGGCGGCTGCGTCTGCTGCCTCGTTTCCTGCCAACCCCTGATGAGCAGGGGCCCATATAAGGTGACGGTGTGTGGGGTCCGTATCTAGTATGCAATTTTGGTAGATTCGATAGGCTAGGAAGAGAATGCAGCCTTTGTCGACGTTCCGACAGGCCCCTCGCGAGTCGGTGATTATGTATTTTGAATCGGAATGTGAGACCGCGAGAGCCATCGCTATCTCTTCTGCTTGTATTGCACTGGGGCTGGGGGCTCTGAAGGTGAGGCCGTTAACTGTGTTGCTGTTGTGAACTACCGCGGCCGTGTACCATCCCCCGTGGTGAGTGCCGGAGGCGTCCACGTAGTATACACCTGTTTTGTTTCCATAATTTCGGGCTAGCGTTTCCGCTCGTGCCAGGAGCCGACCATTATGGTCTTCATGTGACATGTTTGCTGGATGAGGCCACACGTGGAGGGCACGTCTCCACAGTTCTGGGATGTGAAACTTGTCTTCCATTTGAGGGGTGTGTTGGATATCAAGTAGACCAAGGAGGCGGCGATCCGACTCCGTTAGCAACAAGCGCGTGTACTGGTTTGCAAGGTGTGTCTCGCGGAGCTCCCGGAAAGTATTCACCACCCCAAGAGCCATAAGCCGGCTGTTTGTGGTAGTGATGTGGAGGCCAAGGGCATGTTTAACAATTTTGCGAAGGATGACCTCAAGGGCGTCCTGCTCTTGTTTCTGTATGTGGAGGTAAGGAGTCAAATAGAGAATTCGACTATTTACGACGGCGTTTGCCAGCCGCAAGGCATCCTTACTTCGTAACCCTCCGCATTTGTTGGAAACCCGGGGGAAGTTCAGCTCAGTTTTCAAAATTTTCGAGAGTGGGCCTCCCAAAGTTCAGAGCCAACCAAGCCCATTTTGATGGTGTGCCAGCTGGGTTCCGAACGGGGGTCAACTCAGTTATCATAATTTTAGAGAGTGAACTACCTAAATATCAGAGTGGGCCAAGCCCATTTTGGTGGTGTCCCAGCTCACTTCCGAACGTGGGTCAGCTCAGTTATCATAATTTTAGAGAGTGGCGTACCTAAATATCAGAGTGGGCCAAGCCCATTTTGGTGGAGTACCAGCTCGTTTCCGAACGTGGGTCAGCTCAGTTATCATAATTTTAGAGAGTGGACTACCTAAATATCAGAGTGGGCCGTGCCCATGTTGGTGGAGTACCAGCTGGGTTCCGAACGTGGGTCAGCTCAGTTATCATAATTTTAGAGAGTGGACTACCTAAATATCAGAGTGGGCCAAGCCCATTTTGGTGGTGTCCCAGCTCGGTTCCAAACGTGGGTCAGTTCAGTTAGCATAATTTTAGAGAGTGGACCACCTAAATATCAGTGGGCCAGGCCCATTTTGGTGGTGTCCGAGCTCCCTTCCGAACGTGTGTCAGCTCAGTTATCATAATTTTAGAGAGTGGACTACCTAAATATCAGAGTGGGCCAAGCCCATTTTGGTGGTGTCCCAGCTCGGTTCCGAATGAAGGTCAGCTCAGTTATCATAATTTCAGAGGGGGGACTACCTAAATATCAAAGTGGGCCAAGCCCATTTTAGTGGCGTCCCAGCTCGGTTCAGAACGTGGGTCAGCTCAGTTATCATAATTTTAGACAGTGGACTACTTAAATTTCAGAGTGGGCCAAGCCCATTTTGGAGGTGTCCCAGTTCGGGTTAAAACATTTAACTCAGTTTTCAATATTTCGGGAGTGGGGCATCCAAATATCAGAGGTAGGCCAAGCACATTTTCGTGGTGTCTCAGTTCGATTGCGAATGTGGGTGAACTGACTTTCAAAAAATGTTGACAGTGAGCCACCGAAATTGCGGAGTGGGCCAAGCCCATTTTGATGGTTTCCCAGCTCGGTTCCGAACGGGGGTCAATTCAGTTCTCATAATTTTCGAGAGTGGACTACCTGAATTCCAAGGTCATTTCCGGGGTTTCCCAGCTCGGCTCCAAAAGTGGGTCGATTCAATTTTCAATCCTTCGGGAGTGGGCCACCAAAATTTCAGGGGTAGGCCAAGCCCATTTTGGTGGTGTCTCAGCTCGGTTCCGAATGTGGGTCAACTGACTTTTAAAAATTTTAGAGAGTGGGCCACCGAAAGTATAGAGTACTTCGAAGCACATTTTGGGGGTTCCCCAGGCCGGTTCCGAACGTCGGTGAATAGAATTTTTAAATTTCAGGGAGTCGAACACCCAAATTTCAGGGGTGGGCAACCCCATTTTTTGAGGTGGGCCAATTCCATTTCGTGACTAGATCACGCCTGTCTTCTACCCAAGCACTCCCAAGTTCTCCCGCCGTCAAATTCAGCCAAGGTCATTTCAACTCAGAGGTCAAAAGTGAAAGGTCGAGGCTTCAGAAACCCATCGGCTTCTTCCTAATTGCTAACGTAGTGGTGCGTTCGCATTTAAGAAAGTGCCAACGCTGCTGCCTTCATCCTTGAGCTTTTCTATTTGGTTAACATCATCATCAGGGTCATAAGTTATCAGTCAACGCTGTGTCCGTCAACTTCTCTGCCCTCATCCCGTCCAGAGCTGCGGTAAGTCTTTCCATGTTCGAGCTGGAAAAGTTGCTGTCGACCGGCGGAAATCTTAATTTAAGAGCTGTCAGCGTGCTGCGCTCACAGTCTTCTGCGAATTTAATACAAACACCTTTGTCCACTCACTAGAAATTGTGTTACTAGAGGTGTCGACCGAATCTCAATCACAGCCTTCTCCCCCATGAAGTTCTCACGCGGTTCCTGTGTCATAGCGATGTTAGCTAAAGAAATTGCAATACGGGCTCCGTGCCCTGGTGTCGCCGTACGTGCACGCAGGGCAAAAAAGTGCGCTTTGAGGTAAACGACTGCAGTATTGCCCCTCAGCAACAAGTGTTACCAAAATAGGTGTCTGCGCTACAGACAATCATGAGTTATCTCAAAATTGCAACTGATCCTCGGTCATCTGTTTCCGGTAGGCCCGCTTGCCTTGATGAAGCTTGCCCGCTATTGACAGGGGAGAAATTCCTGGTTGTGAAACTATTCTCATCATCATGAGGTTTTGTGGTGGCCATTTTTTTCAGGAACACGGAACAAACTTTCTGCCCCTTTTGCCTTGCTCCGCGGGCAATGAAGGAAGGATGGTGAGTTTACTGCTACCGCGCTTACCGCGCAGTGAAAAGCTCTTGCGCTGCAAACATACTGGGTCTGTCCTGAAAGTAAAGAGACAAGTCGCGGCGTGACGCATGCATGCACTAGATTGGGAAAGGGCTTTTGGGGATAGGAGGGGGAGCCTTCAGCTTCACAATGCGACGAGCTTAGTTGGCTGCGAGCAGGCGAAGCGAGTGGCCGTCTTCGAGCGTGTACACATGTTTCGTCGCTGCGTCGAGGAAACCACTGAGTGAACGCTGGAACAGCGCTACGCGGTGAAGCTTTGCAATAAAACTGAGTAAATCACCTACCGAGTCAAGCAACGTGACATTGACAGCATGTGGGAACGATGCGATGTCCACGTTGCGTGTTCTAATGGCACAAACTATTTACAAACGGTCGTGACGACGGTCACGACGAGCAACTGTCCATGCGCCTGTCGATGACGGTTACGGACGGTAACGTTGACTGTGTGGTCCTAAGCGTCTTCACGGCGATTTGTAAGCGTTTTGGGCGATTGGAACCCTTGGGATCTGAACACTGCATCATTACACATGTTGTCAAATGTCCCGGTCGGTGATTTACTCAGTTTATTGCACAGCTTCACCGTGTCGCGCTGTTCCAACGTTCACTACATGGTTCCCTCGACGCAGCGACGGAACAGCGCTACACGTACGAACACGTCCACTCGCTTGACCTGCTCAAAGCCAACTGAGGTCTCTGCATTGTGAAGCTGAAGGTTCCCCCTCCTTCCCCCAAAAGCGGTTTCCCGATCTAGCGCAACCCCGCTCCGCACCGGGACTTGCCTCATTACTTTACGGACAGACCCTGTACATTCTGCAACTGTTTGATTCATCTGAACGGTTTGGTCATCTGGAAACTGGAACCTCGCTTCCGCAAGGCCTTTCGTTTTGTTGAGTGCACGCTTTTAGGAGAAGCAGAATTCAGTGCACCTCTCTGAGCTCATGTTCGGCCGAACCCCGAATTTAGGCGCATGCATGCCAAAACTTATAGGGGAGGGTGGGGCAAAACACGGAACAAATTTGTACATCATAGCTTTCTTTTTGTCATCCACAAACACCGACAAACAAATATAACTGAATCATTCGCTACCGCAATGGCATCGCGCTCAGTAAATATAGAAAGGATACCCGAAGCAGAACGCAGTAAAATTTTATATTAGAAAATTTCAAATGTCGTATTTTCCCCCTACATGCAGGGAAGAATGAGACGCGCTTCTAAAATATTTCTTTACTCAATATTGAAAACAGACCCCGAAATTATGCTTTCCTGGGTGTATAAACAACATTTCTCACCAAAATCCACATGGTAAACAGAACAGGCAGAAACCGGCACTGCTTTTCTCCACGACACGTTACAGTCTAGAGGCAGTTCAACAGCCAGGGTTTCCCTATATATGCTGTCTACGCAATCGTTTTGAATTTCCTGCCTTCCTGGCAACATTTTTTTTCTGTTTTTCCGTCGCAGCTGCAGCTCTCTCCCTTCCTTCCGTCGAATGGACGTGCGATTAGGTTCGATCGCAGAACGTGAACGGAAGTTATTCGACGTGATTGCAGGTCAAAGCGAACAGAGCTTGCTCTGTTGTCAGGATATATTTGTACAAAAAACCATTAGTACTTTTCGAAAAAGTGCATCGCTTAGTTTTCAAAGAAATTCTGTGCAGTTCCTGTTTTTCACGTTCCGTCATTTTGTTTCCTTTTTTGTGGTAGGCGTCCTTGGGGGGCCCAAAAGGCTTGGCTGCGCCGGCGCTTACTGATCCTCTCAACAGCTCTCTTCTTGCCTTCTTTGCGCCAAACATGAGTCCATGTATTTTTCTTTTCGTACGCTCCGACGAACCTGGAGCTCGATAAAACAAGGGCAGTGTTTTGGAGCGAACAATAAAACAATCATTCTTACTTTAGTCCGCGCATAAAACTACGTCGCAATTTTAACACCACGTGTATCCCTCTGCTAAAAGAATTTTCCCGTAAGAACGCGAGGAGCAAACGCTCCTAAACATTTCAAAAGTTAAGACGGATAACTTATTGCAATAAATAACTGGTTAAATAATCCAGGACGATTTTTTCGGTTGCCGTGCACAGCACCGAAAATAGGGCCTTGCAGAAAATTGCGCCTTTTAGGCTGCTTTGTCGTTTGCCAAGGCTCACTTCACAATTATTTTCTCTGCTCGGAAACGGCCAATTTTGACAGCCATACGGTGAGTTGCTGTATACACGTGGTGGGTCACGCCTGCAAGATATCTGTGTAATCTTGACGCAGGCTTAAAAGTTGCGTAGCGCAAAGTAGTAGAGGCAAGTTTAGTCAATAATGGCTTATGAAAATATGGCTGATTTTAGCATTTTTCAGAATCAAAGGTTGAAATAAATAGGATCGCATAGTTAAATCATTATTTAAACTTATTAGGCCCACGGCACTCTGCATTAGCTAGGCTGAGAGATAAAGCCTCTGCGAACAATTCCCGAAGATTCTCCAAAAGTTTTTCTGCTAACGTTTTTCTTGTCATGCAGTTTAACAATTAAAAGGGCTGTTTAGAGGAATTATTTCTCCTGGTCGTGATCTGCGAGTCTCGATGCAGTAACTATATGATTGTTCCCCATATGTGCTCGCGCTTGGCGTACCTGCGGCGCAAAGAATATGCTTTCGCCATAAGCTATATTACAGGTATGCCCGTCCCACTTGATTTCTTACTTCGCAGGACACCTTTGTCGGTGCGCCTTAAGTCACGCTCTATAGCATCTATCTGCACCTACATTCTTCAATGAAGCGTCGAGAAAACTTAAGTGTTTTGCCCAAAAGCTCGTCAGACCGCATTGTAAACCCCCCGTCTGATGGTCAGGTCATATAGCGTCTCGTGAGCCGAAATGGCACAGAGGTCGCAACGCTCATCACCTGACGTATTCAGCGCTTTCCTTATTGCGATTCCGCGTGCAGGCACAGAAGCCTCTCCAGTGACTGCCAACAAGAGAGTTGGAGAAAAGTGGGTGCGCTCGTCGGATTGGAATCACTTGAGTGCAGCATGACTCCAGCAGCGGCCGGGCCTCTCGACTGTAACCCTCGCCGTGAGACTTGTCTGGCTGCTCTCGCGAGAAGCTTCCAATAGAGGTTAATAATCAGGAATTATGGTTATGCTTAGTCCTCAAGAAAGGTAACATCAGAATCGGAAAAGGGAAAATACTGTTGAACCACCAGATCACAGCTCGAATACGAAAAACGTATGACTAAACACTCGCTCTGGTGTCTCGCGAGTATTCTAGCGAGTGTATATGCCTACCCTTTGATGCAAATTTCCTAAATACGTTGCACAAAATGGCCTGGTTCCGCATCGGTACCGGGGTTAGCACAGCATTCTTTCCCACCGAGTAAATTGACAGAGGGCATTGCCGTCTCAAATGAGGTTCGCAATTTAGCAAACCCCTTCAAGACATCTCTTGTATCGGCCTTGTGGCACCCATTTGCTCGATAGCATTTGCCGCGATCTCTTCTCACAATGTTTGAGGCGTTTTTATTTTTTTCAAACCAGCCAAAAACTCCCAAACGGGAACTGAGAAAAGCACGAAAGTTTCTTATCCGCACAAACCTTAGCTCTATCCAAGCTGTCATATGATATGCTTTTCATGTTGGGGAACTCTACGCCAGAGGCGAATGAAAAATAATGTAAATAACTTAGTCGATACCAGCATGTAAACTTTGTATGCGGCTCTTTTCGGTGTGACTCACTCGATTAAACTCAGTTTTGTACAGAGTATCTTATTTCTGCAGTAGTAATTCCAGCTCTGTTTATAAAAATAATGCTCAAAAATTAATATCCTGTGAATTCAGCAGAATAACAACTCATAACGATTCAATAACATTTCATTATGTGCAATAAAGGGCACTGCCATGCTCCACCAACACAAGCAAGTGAACGAGAACAGCAGGCTAGCTGCCACAAGCTCTCACATGACAGCTTTCTTTTCTTCTGTTCACACTTCGGCAGCGAAAAAATAAACATGCCAGGATGTATGACATCAAAAATATATTCTACTTCACGGCAGACTCCTAAATTCATGATTAGTAAGCGAAAGGGTAGAATCAAACAGAACACAAAACGACAAGACAACCGCTGCTCCTGTCGTTTCCTGTCTGACTCCACCATTTCGCTAGTAGAGTATTTAGAAAGCCAATAATAACTAGTACAAATAAATGCGTTAAATAAATAAACACACGCATCCTTTCTTCTTCGGCGACGAGGCTAATTGTTACCCTATCGTTATCGTCGTCTGCAGGGTTCATATCTTCGGTCAATGTCTTCATGTCCTTCGCAGTCGATCATAACGTAGCGCTGAAGACAGAATAAATGAAAGCACCCTCAAAACAGTCCAAGCTGTTAGGCTCAAACTAACAAAAAGGGCTATCAAGAGTAAATTTGCTCATTGTGATCCTTACATCAGCAGGATCTGGCTCATGTTTTAGTTTACGTGGGATTTGCGCACACGTTAGCTGTTGCGGGCCCATTTCGTTCCAATCGTTTTAAGGCGGAAGGCTTTAATGCTTCATCGTTGTAAGCAGGACTTGTCGACAAAAATGTCATGCTTTTCAGTTGGTCGAAGCAGTCGTGACGTCCCAATGCGCGAATTTGAAACGGGGCTAAATTGTACTTTGGCTAGTAACCATGCAAACATTTAAATGCATGGTATAGTGATGCTCCAAGTAAGTGGGACTGAGTTTAGTTAGTTGCTTAATTACCCAATTAGCCTACTTAACCCTTCTAGTCAGGCCAGATAAATAAATAAAACAGCGTAACAAATTGGCCGAGTTCGGGAATCGAACCCCGGTCTCAGGAGTGCGAGATGAGCATGCTTACCACTCCGCCACGCCAGCTCGATGGTTCGGAATGAACAAAGGCGCGTCTAGTGAATACGGTCTCTTCGTTCACTCCCCTCTTCCTCCCTTCCCTTACGGCAATATTCAGGTATCCACCCAGATATGCGAGACAGATACACTTAATTTCCTCAAAAACCAATTTACCGACGAGCAAGGCCTACAACCGAACGGGCGATGGCGTTCTATAGACTCCCTGGAGGCGTTGCAAGACGCTGTCGCATTTCACTCTTAGAGGCGAAGCCTAACATCTTAACAACACATCAGTGACACAAGCAGCAACACCGCGCTAAAGGCTTTCGCCTCACCGCACTTTAGGTGAACAAAGTGCCTCCCTGAGTTTTTCGCAGAAAATGATTATGTATGTGCTTGCCATTACAGCAAAACTGGACTTTGTTTCGGATTCCAGATTCCGCACATTCAAGAAAAAATACTCCATAATTATACCTGTTGAAACTAGACGAGACATGATGCATGTTGTAGTGGAGAAAACTTAAGGTGAGAAACCCTAAGTGGAGAAGTGAAGAAGTGGAGGAAATTTAATAACCAGAAATTTTTATTTTTAAATGTACTTATGTTGCAATAATTTCATTTCCGTGACAACTCCCGGAGTTGTCCTGGTGCATTGCATAATGAAACATGGAAACGTCAAATATATTTTCATAAGAAATCAAGGAGCACAGAAATGGCACTTAATAGAAACCATCGCTACTAACCTTGAAGAAACTGCTTTCTAAACCGGCGCCTTCATGTACTAATCATAGCTCTCTCCGACTGCCGCTCTCTAGTCTTATTTTATTCATTCAACCCCCAAATATCACTAATAAACAAATGTAATGCCGACGTCACTTTGGGAAGTAATCTACCGAAACATGTTTAAAAAAGTAATTGCATCTTCTCTGATCACATCAGAATACACAATTCTGCCGTACTTTTTCGCTTTGTATTTTTCTGAAATTGCGTTTTTTTCATTTGTAACTACCGCTCATATCTCAAACGGCTTCAAGCCTTCATTGATCTGCGATACATTGAATTCGCTTTGATCAAATTATATTCAAAAAATTTCAGAAGCAGAGTCCTTGCACTGTGTTTAAATTCCGGTCCTCGGCTATGTCCAGGTTTGATTTGACTCCAAGACGCCTGTACACCTTTTTATGACGTGGCTCGTACGCTGCGGGTATTTTTTTTTTGTATTTATGAATTACTATACATTCCTCGCAAAACGGACTAATATTGTAGGATACAAGTTAAGGAGATAGCAAAAAGTTAGCATAGTTTTGCGACATAAGGAGCGGTTGTTCATTTTAATAAAAACAATTTCAAAAGTAATTAATATGTCTTCCTAGAAACTACTGCTCCAAACTGATGCACTGCCTTATTAAATTACTGGACACGATACGTAAGACCACATTTTAGGGAAAAAAATGATTGAATCAATGTAACTGTGTTTCTGTAACTTGACTGCTGCCATTTTTGTTCTCGAGGAAATAGTGCATGTGTGTGACTCTGGGGGTGTTACTTTCTTGTGAAAAGGGATGTGTATGACTGCAGATAGTGGTTCTTACTTCAGTAGCCAATGTTCTCGTCCGCAGAGAGAGTAATTGAGCTCGAGGGGACGTTGGTATCTTATTCAATAATGCGCCTACGAATAGCTGACGCAGTATGAGGTGAATGTTGGAGAAGTGGGTCGTTATTTGGATTTTGGTCGCCCGGTTCCACAAAACCTCACGAAGGAATAAGTAGCTGAAGTCGTCACACTTAGGCGTATGATGCGGATAACCCACGAGCACGCGCGTCGGAACAGTGCGGCGAGAGTGTGGTGAGAGGGTTCTATACGTGTAAGAGTCCCGTGAAGAGTCATACCATCGCCGTGGAGTTAAAATAACAAGTCACCCCAAGACGGGTCGCTCATCGAGATGTTCATTTTCGAGAATAACCAACCCCCCCCCCCCCTCCCCCCTCCCACAGAGCTTACCTTTAGGCCACTGGATACATGATGTCGGCGGCTTGTCGGCAGGTTTGTGCGCTGACCTCCCTCTGGTTGGGATCCCCCTGGTGCGTCGGTATGCTCCGCATCATGTTCAGACTTTCCTAGGAACAAAAGCAAGGGCGCAACGATGAGTCGGGCAACGTGGCCTGGTGGGAGGGAGGACGATGACGCGTCTCCGCCGACTCGGATATCTCGCCAATGTCAGCGGCTGATGCGCACGCAGGACGACAGGGGGAGTGCGACGGTGAGCGTCTCCTGACACCGCAGAACGTGACAGCGTGTTCTGCCCCAACCAGAAAAAAATCGCACGTCAAAGGCACGACGTGATGTTGCTCTAGCAGGGAAGCACTCCGTTATAATATATGCGAGCTTATCTCAGCTATCGTCGGTGTAGACGGTATCATGTCGGCGCGAGCGGCTGCCATTCTGAAGCCCATCCTATCCATGACATCAAAAGGATAAAATTGCCTTTAAATGCTCGAAATTTAATAGCTGGCCACGACTGCATCTGCAAACAGTTCAACCGTGTGCGTTGCAAAAGCAAAAATTCAAACCGAAACCTCCTGCGTTCTCTCGCTCTCAACGCCCCAGCCAAGCATTTCAACCACATCATCTTTCAGAGGTTCCGGGAGTAGGCGGGCCTGCTAAATGGCGGGTCTCCGCGCGCATTTCATTAGTCCACCATCTTCACTAAAGGGTGAATTGTTTAGTTTGCCGTCTGGTCGCATACTCGCTCTGATAGCGCTCTTACTCTGCGCCTCCACAAACCAAAGGTGCGTTTGTGAGCTCCACTGGGCCCATGGGTGAGTTGCATGGCGTCCCGCTCTTGTACGCTGGAATCCGTCATGGCTTGTGACTTTTGAGTCAGCCCAAAGAGGTTAGAACACCTCTTTGGGCTACGCCTTGCAGATTCGATCCGGCACTCTCGAGTTCTCTAGCTTTGAGACGAAGTGTAAGTAATGCACCTAAGAAGTCGTTATACTTCTACTCTAAGCTCCCCTGTTGTCAAATTTGGGCTTCCGCTGCGAACTGCGCACCGGCTTCGCTAATACCCTCAACCCCGGCAGAAGTCTACTTCTGGCCGTATTCAATGTCAAGAAATTAAATCACCACAGGTCTTACTTCAATTACACAGTTGCTGGCCGGTGGAAGGACCGGGTTACAAATTTAATCCGACCTTAGAAAAGCTGCAGCGAAGTTGAAACTGATTTTCTTGACGAATGTTTTGTTTTTTTTACTCAACGTGTTTCCGCACCCATAAGCAGTATTCCGCCAGTGGAGAGATCTATCATACGCGTAAGTAGCGGCGACATACTCGCGGATACGTATAGCATACCAGGCAGATGCCTCCTGCGCATGCGCAGTGGCCAGGTGAGGAGCTCGTCCGGCATACGCCTACTGTGCTACGGCTACCGGAGGCTTTCCAATATCTCCTAGCTACCTCTACACTTCAATCATTGTCTTCTCCTCGCGAGGCTCTGACTGGCGCTTCCGCACGGGCAGCAACACGTCGACATTACGCGGCAGCCAATGGGAGCTCAGTGGAAAAGAAGGTAGAGCGAGTTGACAAGGTCAGAGAGGATGGCGGCCTGCGCTGCTCACGTAGCTCGGTTTTTTCCAACGCTTTGTGCGACGAATGCATATACGCAAGACGCGCAACTGAAAGCATCTGGTGACAGACAGGATGGCAGAATGCGACCTCAGAAAGCAGTCGCCTCGCACACTGCCTATGAGTCTGTCCCAGTGTTGCTATGCATGGACGCAAGAATTGTCCTTCTGGGGATTTTCCGTCGTTGAGCGCTGCTCTCCTCAGCATCAGTGACGCTCGAAGACGTACACAATAGCAGCAGCATGGCTGGCAGCTTGGCGAGCAGAGGTTGGATGCCTGCGCAGAGAAGGCAGCGGGTTTCGCGACGCCACCTGTCATGACATGCGCCGAGGTGCGCGCGTCCGGGTTTACTCCATGTACCACGTAGAAAACGTTTCTACCTAACTGCTTGGACCACGAAGGGCGGTACCACAATATAACCAATCCCATAAACCAAATACTCGATAGTGTTCAAATAAAACTTGCTGCTGACGTGAATTATGCCCAGTTCTTCGGTAACTCGTCGTTGATAGTGCGATCTCACTTTCATGAACGGTAACCAGCACGCGCTTATCACTAACCGCTCGAATAATCCCAGCTCCGCGAAGGCCGTGCAGGTTCTGCATAATGCCGAGTTGAAAGAAATAATAGATACATCTGTTGCAATAAAATAATCAAACTCTTCATCGAAAAAGAAGAAGGGTTTGCTTTCAGCACCAGCGTCATCGGTTCTTTATTTGCGCTTGTCTGCGACCCGCCCATTGGTTCCCTGGTTGGGGCAGCAACACGTCGCGGCAGCTCGGCAGCCAATGGGAGCCCAGAGCAGCGCCGGTGGCGTGAGTCGGCCAGCGTGGGACCGGATGACGAACTGCACGCAGCGTCTGGCTCGGTTTTCTACCAGGACGGTCGGCGGCGAACGTGCGCTCAAGACGCACAAAGGAAAGCTTCTGGTGACAGACCGGATGGCAGAAACCGATCTCTTCCTGACAGCGATGCACACGTGTACTGTCCGTGACTACGGCTACGCAGCACGCTGTCGCGATACCTGGGAGAACAACCCCGGGGATTTTCCACCTTTGAGCGTGGTTCTTCTCAGCACAGATGGCGCTGTCGTACCGTGAAGGCGATTTTTTGATTAATTGATCACATGCTATGCGCCCCCCGGCGCTCCATATGCACCACGCACTGCATCAGGCGGCAGGAGCAGAAAAAATATTTGCCTTTGTATGCAGATTACGCCTTCCTGACAATTCAAAGCAGTCATGCTCAGCTTAATGATAATTAATGGAATTTTATCCCTCAACCCTACACTTGGGCTAATGAACCCCGTACTTTATGGTTCCGCATTACATTCGCCCTCGTGGGTTTCTTCAAGGGCGCGAGGTGGGCGGACACTTCCCATGCATTCTTCGGTATATTTAGGACCCATTTTCTGAGCAATATATGTCATTTGGCTTTTGGCACATATTATTCCTCGCTCTGGCTTATTTTTACTGCCTTAGAGTTAAGCCTTTGTAGCCAATATTGACTTTTGCCATTCTTTTCTGACACCATATTTTTTTTGCACTTCTCATAGAATAAAACTCATCGACAAAAAGAAAACCTACTCCGTAGACAAGTACCGTTCCCCAGCTCACTAGCTTTGCACCTTACTGCAGAAAAAGCCGCCGGCAAAAATGTACCTTTTACGATGTTTTCCTAATAACTGCTCAACAATAAAAGAAAATGTCATTTTTTGGTATGTGATATCGAAGACTAAGCACAGATTTACGCCAGTTTTTTTTTTTTTCCATCATGCACTGAAACATCTGTTTAGTAGCCCCTATCCATGTAGGGACTACAAGTTTCATTTCAGTGCCATTTTGCTCGTCAATTTTCTTTTGTGGCCTCCCTTTTGATCAGTTCTCTGTCTGCCCCCAATAAAGTACTTCCAACGACAGTGCCCCTTAAGCAACCAGATCGCGATGTAGCGACCCGGTGATACCCCACATGCCTACGGGATCTCACAGGCGTCAAGTCGGTCTATGCTCTAATGACTGTACATAAGCTCAGCGTACAAAATGGCAATATGGAGATCTTCAAACTAACCAAGGCATTCTTCTGGGAGCGCGCTCCCAGAAGACATGGCTAAATTAATTGTCGCCATTTCGCGTTCACCCGTGGTGACGCTTCTTCCCTCATAGCCTGAGTCGATTACGGACGTTAAACCCACATAAACCATAAATATCATGAGAAAGTATAGATGTGCGAGTTGCAGAACTTGCATTACTCTCGCGTAGTGACATTCCTAGGGCCGTATTCTGCAATCATTTGTTTCATATGGCCGTGACATCAATGCGACGAAAGCAAGAGCAGATGAGAAAGCAAACGGCCAATCACAGACACTGCCTACCTGGTGGTGGTGGTGAAAAACATTTATAGTGCAATAAATATTTACAGAGAGGTGATTGGGGTAGGCCCTATTGGCCCTTTCCCCTAACAATACTAGGTGGAGCCCCTATTCCGGGGCCCCATTGGCAAGCAACGTCGCCCGCGTCCGGTGAACTAAGGCCTTTTGGTTCTTTAGGTCCTGACAGCCGAGCAGGGCCGCCTCCCAGTCCTCTCTGGTGGGGTTGGGGTTGGGGGGGGATAGATGGGTTTGATTGACACGCTCAAACCATGTGGAAGGTGTCAGCCACCTCCCCACAGAACTGGCACGTGCCATCAAAGGATGCGTTGAAATGTTTAAGAACCGCCGGGCACAGTACAGTGTTAGTAATAATTTTGATGAGGAGGCGCTCGTCAGCGCGATCCAGTCCCTTACAAGGGGCCGGGTAGCGCCGGTGCTCCTCCTTGTAGTAATCGGTGATGTGTTTGAATGTAAGGGCCAGATTGTCTGATTGGGAGTAGGCGTCCAAGGACAGGGAGATAGCCCGGGGAGAGAGCGCGCGGGCGGCCTGATCGGCCTGTTCGTTTCCCTGGAGGCCCTGGTGACCGGGGGCCCAAATCAGGTTGCGTGGAGTTGGATCTTCGCATCAGCAGCTATATTCCAATATGCGCCAGGCAAGCGGGGGAGCCCAGCCCAACTCATAGTTCCGACAGGCCCCTCGCGAGTCGGTGATGGTGTGTTTCGACTTGGGAGTAGTGAGAGCCAGAGCAATGGCAATCTCCTCCGCGTGTGTTGCGCTGTAGGCTTTGAAAGTGAGCCCGTTAACTGTGTTTGTGTTGTGTACGACTGCGGCCGTGTACTACACCCCGTGGTGTGGGCCGGCAACGTCCACGTAATACACATGTTGTTGGTTACCATAGTATCGCGTCAACGCTTCCGCGCGCGCCTGGCGACGACCGCTATGGTCTTCTCTGGACATGTTGCAGGGAAGGGGTCGGACCCGGAGGGCGCGTCTCCAGGGTTCTGGCACTCCCTCCTTTTCCTCAATATGGTAGTCATGTTTGATGTGTAGCCGGTCCAAGAGGCGGCGACCGGACGTGGTCTGTGCAAGTCGTGGTGCCGCCGCTGGCCAGTCTCCTCCAGCCGCATCCAGTTCGGCTGAGCCGCACGGACCACGCCCAGCCATTTCGTTGCACAAACGACGCAAAGTTTATTTGCCGAAACTAGATTAGCGGCGACAAAGCTCGTCAGGCGGGTCGAACTTGTCGTGTTCATTCGTGGTCCTTGGCGCAGTTCCGCTACAGCGATACGGACGCGGAACGCGTTTTGGGCGAGTTTCTGCCACAACCAGCAAGACGTCTTCGCACTCGGCCTACGTCACTGGTAACAGCGACTATTGGACAAGGACCATAGGAATGAAAAGTGATATGAATGGTTAGAAAACACGGCTGTCAGTTTTTTGGGGTTTGCCCGGCTTTTCTGCCTCTCACAAAAGGCGGGAAATCGTGTAAGCTACCGAATATGGCTATCAAAATGATATTCGAGGCTTCGAGATCAGTAAAAAGCCAAAAATTGGTTTGTATTTTAATTTTAGCTTACTCTAACCCCTTAGCCTCGACTAAAATCTGAGTAAACGAAGAAATTCGGTTCCGAACGTGGGTCAACTCATTTTCAAATTTTCGACAGTGGGCCACCCAAATTTCAGAGTGGGCCAAGCCCGTTTTGGTGGTGTCCCAGCTCGGTTCCGCACGTGGGTCACCTCAGTTTTCAAATTTTCGACAGCGGGCCACCCAAATTGCAGAGTGGGCCAAGCCCATTTTGGTGGTGTCCCAGCTCGGTTCCGAACGGGGGTCAACTCATTTTTCAAATCTCCGGGAGCAGGCCACCAAAGTTTCACGGGTGGGCAACGCCAGTTTTGCGGTGTCCCACCGCGGTTTCGAAATTTGGTAAACTCAATTTTGAAGTTTTCGTGAGTGGGCAGCCCATATTTCGGAGTTGGCCAAGCTCATTGTAGGGATGTCTCAGCTCGGTTCCGAAAGTGGGTAAACTTAATTTTCAGATTTCGGGGGCTAGGCCACCCAAATTTCAGGGGTGCGCCAAGCCTATTTTGGGGGTGTCCCAGCTCGGTTTCGAAGTTCGATCAAATCAATTTTGAAATTTTCGGTTGTGGGCCACCAAAATTTCAGAGTGGGCCAAGCCCATTTTGAAGGTGTCCCAGCTAACTTCCTTACATGGGTCAACTCAAATTTTAAATTTTCTGCAGTGGGCCACCCAAACTTCAGCAGTGGGCAAAGCCCATTTCGGAGGCACCCAGCTGGGTTCCAAACGTGGGTCAACTCAGTTTTCAAATTTTCTGGAGTGGACCACCCATACTTTAGGGTTAGGCCAAGCTCATTTTGGGTCTGTCCCAGGCCGGTTCCGAACATGGGTCAACTCAATTTAGAAATGTTCGGGTATGGGCCACCCAGATTTCAGGAGTGGGCAAAGGCCATTTCGGAGGCATCCTAGCTCGTTTATAAACGTGGGTCAACTCAGTTTTCACATTTTCAGTAGTGGACCACTCATATTTTAGGGGTGGGCCAAGCTCATTTGAGTCTGTCCGAGGTCGGTTCTGAACTTCGGTCAACTCAATTTTGAAATTTCCGGGTGTGGGCCACCCAAATTTCAGGGGTGGGCAACCGCATTTTTTGAGGTGGGCCAATTTCATTTTTAGACTGGGTCTCGCCTGTCTTGTACTCAAGCACATCCATGTTCACCGGCAGTCAAATTCAGGCAAGGTCATTACAACTTAAAGGTCAAATGTCAAGGTCGGGGCTTCAGAGACCTTTTGGCTTCTTCAGAATTGCTATTGAAGTAATGCTTTCGTATTTAAGAAAGTCCCAACGCTGCTGCCTTCATCCTTGAGGTATTCTGTTTGATTGACAACATCATGAGGGTCATAAATTATCAGTGAACGCTGTGTCCATCAATTTTTCTGCCATCGTACCGCCCAAGCTACCTTGCGTCTTTCTGTGTTCGAGCTGGAAAAATTTGCTGTCGGCCGGCGGAAATCTTATTTTTAGAGTCTTATCAGCGTGCTGCGCTTACAGTCCTCTGTGAATTTAATACGAATACATTTGTCCGCGCACAAGAAATTTTGTTCCTAAAGGTGGCGCCGGAATCTCAAGCACACCCTTCTCTCCCATCAAGTTCTCACATGGTTCCGGTGCAATCCCGACGTTAGCCAACCAAACTTCAATCCACGACACCGCGCCCTGATGTCAGTGTGTGGGCTCACAGAGCAAAAAACTGCCCGCTTGATTTGAACGACCGTGGTATCAGCCCCCAGCGACAGGCGTTACCAAAAGCGGTCTCTGCGCTACAGACAGTGATGAGTTTGCTTAAAATTGAAACTGCCCTGCCGCGGTGGCTCTGTGGTTACGGCGCTCGGCTGCTGAACCGAAAGACGCGGGTTCGATCCCGGCCGGTGCGGCCGAATTTCGATGGAGGCGAAATTCTAGAGTCCCGTGTACTGTGCGATGTCAGTGCACGTTAAAGAACCCCAGGTGGTCGAAATTTCCGGAGCCCTTCACTAGGGCTTCCCTCGTAGCCTGAGTCGCTTTGGGACGTTAAACGCCAATAAACCAATAAAGTTGCAACTGATCCTCGGTCAACTGTTTCCGGTTAGCCCGCTTGCCTTGATCAAGCTTACGCGGTATTGACAGGGGTTGAAATCACGGTTATTGAACGATTGTAGTCCTTAGGAGTCTTTGTGTTGGCAATATTTTTCGAGGATACGTTTCAGAATTGTGGCGCGTATTGGCTTCCTGCGAGTGCAATCAACGAAGGATGGGGATTTTACTGCTGCAGTGCTTATCACGCACTGAAATTATTCTGCCTTTTGAACAAACATTCTGAAACGTCTCGAGCTGTCTGAATGATTTCGTCATCTAGCCATTGGAACCTCGCTTCCGCAAGAGTTTTTGTTTTCGGTGAATGCACGCTTTTACGAGAAGCTCATTAAGTGCACCTCTCTGTCAACCTATGTTCGTCTGAACACCGCAGTCAGGCGCGAGATTCAATACCCTTTAGCGAGCAGCGCATGCATACCTCACATATAGGGGGGGGGGGGGGGGGGGGGGGCAAAACTCGGCACAAATCTGCAGATCATCGCTTTCTTTTTGTCTTTCGCAAACAGCGACGAACAAATATACTGGAATCATTCACTGCCGCCATGTCATCGCGCTCAGTAAATATGGAAAGGACAGCTGAAGCAGAACACAGTCAAATTTTACTAAAAAATCTAAAATGCTGCATTTTGCCCCTACATGCGGGGAGAATGAAATGAGCTTCTAAAATATTACTTCACTCAATATTGCAAAGATCGTTCTGAATTTCCTGCCTTCCTGGCAACTTTCTTTTTCTGTTTTAGCGTCGTAGCTGCGCCTCTCTCACTTCGTCTCTGTCGAATAGACCTGCGAAAAGGTTCGATCGCAGAACGTGAACGGAAGCTTTTCGACGTGAGTGTAGGTCAAACCGAGCAGAGCTTGCTCTGTTGTCAGAATGTATTTGTGCAAAAAATCATTATTACTTGACGAAAAAAAGACTACCGCTTAGTTTTGAAAGAAACACTGTGCAGTTCCTGTTTTTCACGTTCCGTCATTTTCTGTACTGTTTTGTGGTGGGGGACTTTGGGGGCCCCAAAAGGCTTCGTTGCGCCAGCGCTTTTTGATGTTCTCCAGAGCTCTCTTCTGGTCTTCGTTGCGTCAATCACCAGTCAATGTCTTTTTTTCTTTGTCCGTGTGTATTTGTCGCTCTTTTGTTGCAAGTTTTCTAAATACGTTGAAGAAAATGGCCTGGTACTGCATCAGTCCCTGTGTTAGCACAGCAATCCTTTCCACCGAGCAACTAAACAAAGGATATTGTCGTCTGAAATGAGGTTGGCAATTTAGCAAACCCCTTCAAGACATCCGTTGTATCGGCCTTGTGGCACCCATTTGCTCGGTAGCATTTCTCAAGTTCTCTGTTCACAATATTTAGGCGCTTTTTTTTAAAAGAAAAAGAAACAAGTGAAATCCACTCAAGAACTGAGAACAACTTGAAAATTTCTTATCCGCTCAAAAAGTAGCTCCATCCAAGCTGTTATATGATATGTTTTGAGTGTTCGAAAAACTGTACACTATCGGCGAATGCAAAATTATGCAAATAATTTAGTCGATATCAGCATGCAAAGTTTCCTGGGCTCTTTTCAATGTGATTCGCTCGATTTAACTCAGTTTTCGTCAGAATACCTTATTTCCACAGCAGTAATTCAAGCTGTGTTTATAAAAATATTGCTTAAAAATGAATATGCTGTCCATTCAGCAGAATAAAAAATCATAACAATCCATTGTGTGGAATAAAGAGTTAAATTACAAATTAGAAAGGAAAATCGTTTCCCACGACAAACGAGTACAACCCAGCACTCGCGTGTGTCGTCTCCTACTGGTCGCGTTATTTGGCCGTCAAATGAGTTTCTTAGTGAATTTAGGAAGGTATTGTTGGACCCCTGGATGGAAGAGAGGTCCAGCTATTTTTGGGCGCGATAGATGCCCATGAAGAAGGCCTCTTGGTGACGACGCGCACAGCCCTACCGGAGCCGTCGGACCGCCCCCGCCTTCCTGATGGGAGCGCGCACGCCGCCGCGAGTGGCGCGCTGGTCGCGCCGGAGTTAGATGCGCTGCTAAACCCTTAAGACGATCGGGACGGCGGGGTCTATATCTGTATGTGCATGTGTACACATGTGTAGACTAGCAGCAAGCAGCCGATGAATAAAGAAAATGAGAGGGAGTTTGCAGAGAACCTGAAGGGTTGAGCGGCGAGCGATCGTCACCGTTGGGCTGCAGTGCCGAACAAGTTAGGTCCGGACGCTTAGCAGTCTGCAATCACCAACGCTTCCAGTTACCGCGCAAACGAAGTGACGACCAGCACCCAGAGCAGAAAATTACCTGCACCTTGAGGCTGGGTGCCGGGCGGCCGTGTCGGCAATGTGACAGGAGACGCAGCGCGCACCCTCCCAGGATGGAAAGCCGTTAAACGATGGAGAGCCTTGTTTTCCTTGGCGAGGAAAATGTGCTGTATCCAGATTCTGGTTGGAGATGCTGTCCCGCTCGGACACACTTGCGTCAACTCCCGTTTTTAATAGACTGCACTGTGCATATCCCATCAATGTAAATAACCGTGATCAAGCCATATCCTCGCTTTGATCATTTCCCGCGCCTCAGCGGAGAAATCCCGAAGAATACTTCAGAACCCCCAAGTAGTATCGAATGCATGTTCAAGATTGCCATCAATGAGTGCCTGCCATTACACGCGAGAGGCAAATATAACGTACAAAGATACAACAAGTGCAAACAAAGGTGGGTGCAAACAAACATAATCGGGAAGAAACCAGATCTTTTGTCTTGGGTTGCCCTCCTTCTTGCTTCCAGAATATCAGCTTCGTATTGCTTCAAAATTCCCGCGTGCGTGCGTTTGAAGACCTTTTGAAGGCTAAAGCACATCATTTATTGCTTTGGCGGTATAGGAAATCGATACTGGCAGATTGCACTCCCCTGCTCCCCCCCCCCTCACCCCATGAGCTGTAGCGTGAGAGGGTACGAACTTTATTTTGGACCATACGAGAACATCTTCCCTGTAACGAGGAGAGTAACTGGAAACCGCTGTGGCCTTGGCCGGCGTTGCCATGCATGGAAGCGGACCTCCGCGCGTCCCTGATTCGCCTTCAACTTATGCCTGCCATCTGTCCTTTTCAACGTTCAAGCACAGCTAAACATCTTGCTGCTTTGGCGATGCTCGCGATGCGTGCACTGGTGCCTACCCCTCGTATACCCACGGGCAGCCGCCGGACAACAGCCACCGGCACAGGCTTGCCGCGCGTCCTTCCTGCATTAGAGGCGCCCTACCAAGTACAACAGATAGCAATACTTTGCGACATAAAGAGGCGAATGACTCGAAGGGCACCGGTTCGAATCACGATGATATCTATAGGAGTAGTAAGGCTGGGGGGGCTTCCATCTATCGCATCAACCAATTTCCCACAGGAAGTCGCATGACCTCAGAGCAGGACGCCTGGTCAAAGACGGATTCTCTGTGGCTGCAGGTAGTGGTTCTTACTTCAGTAGCCAATGTTGGCGTCGGAACCGGGAATAATAGAGCGCGACGGGACCTGGGTATCTTATTCAGCAATCCGTCTACGAAGAGTTGACGCAGTATGAGGTGGTTGTTGGAGAAGTAGGTCGTTGTTCGCTTTTTGGTCACCCGGTTCTAGAAATTAGCACGAAGGTATAACTCGCTAAAGTAGCAACAGCAATGCCCCAGACGGAGCAAAACCCATGAGCACACATGTCGAATGAGGAGGCTTGCGTCCAGCCAGCGATCTTCAGAAAGCTGGTATACTCTTGAAGGGACACTATCGCGATGATCCTTGAAAGTCTAGCGATCATTCACATACCTTCTCGATTGACGGCTTTCAGACAATACCCTGGTAAGGTGCTGAAAATGGGCTTGATGGACGAGGTATACTTGCAAAACACGTCCAACCCGGCTATTGCCCCCATCCCCAACCCGACCCGGGAGGACTGGGAGGCGACCCTGCTCGGCTGTCACGACTTAGAGGCTCAACAAGCCTTAGTCGGGCGCGCCCGGGCGGCGGCCACCGCCACTGGGGCCCCATACTAGGGACCTCCACCTAGTGCTTGTAAGGATCGGTCTCTTACGGGCCGATCCAAACATACCTCCTGTCCCTTTTTAATAAATGTTTTCACCACCACCACCAGCCTTCAATATCTAGGCGGCCTGTTTTATAGCCCGCGGAAGCGAAGCAGCCACGATTAACTGTGGCGGATCGCCGACAGCCGAATATTAACCGCCGGGCTTTCTTCGAATGGGTCCTCAACCAGCTGAAGAGGCGGCCAGTTTGCTAAGTGCCCAGTGGTTGGTATCGGGCGCGGGCGTTTTAGGGCGATAAGTTTACATGGCCAATTAGCCACGAAAGCCGATGTCGGTTGCGGCGTCCAGTAAAAGTATATATATATATATATATATATATATATATATATATATATATATATATATATATATATATATATATATATATATGGTTGGTTGGTTGGTTTATGGGGTTTAACGTCCCAAAGCGACTAACGCTATGAGAGACGCCGTAGTGGAGGGCTCCGGAAATTTTGACCACCTGGGGTTCTTTAACGTGCACTGACATCGCACAGTACATGGGCCTCGAATTTCTCCTCCAAAGAAATTCAACCGCCGCGGCCGGGATCGAACCCGTGTCTTTCGGGACAGCAGCCGAGCACCATAGCCACTGAGCCACCGCGGCGGCATATATATATATATATATATATATATATATATATATATATATATATATATATATATATATATATATATATATATATATATATATATAAACGTAATTCGGTTGACACACGGTCGAAAAACAACAACTTTATTCTTACGTTTCGACCAGGGTCTGGCCTTCGTCAGAGTCGTGGTTCTGACTCTGACGAAGGCCAGACCCTGGTCGAAACGTAAGAATAAAGTTGTTGTTTTTCGACCGTGTGTCAACCGAATTACGTTTATGTTCTACCGGATCCATCCGATCTTCACCCCCTTCTTATATATATATATATATATATATATATATATATATATATATATATATATATATATATATATATATATATATATATGTGTGTGTGTGTGTGTGCGTGTGTGTGTGTGTGTTTGCATGTGCGTGTGCGTGCGTGTGTGCGCGTGTGCGTGTGCGCGTGTGCGTGTGCGTGTGCGCGTGTGTGCGCGTGTGTGCGCGTGTGTGCGCGTGTGTGCGCGTGTGCGCGTGTGTGCGTGCGTGCGTGCGTGCGTGTGTGTATAAAAACCATTCACACAGCACCTAGGTAGGCGATGATACGTGGCACAAACATGATAGAAAACATGACAGAACTAAAAGGCCGGCAAGAATATACAGCTCATCAGGTGAGGAAACCAATCCGGTAAAGAAGTCCAATTCTTTGTAAATGTTTGGTTGGTTTGGTTTATTAGGGTTTAACGTCCCAAAGCGACTGAGGCTATGAGAGACGCCGTAGTGAAGGGCTCCGGAAATTTCGACCACCTGGGGTTCTTTAACGTGCACTGACATCGCACAGCACACGGGCCTCTAGAATTTTGCCTTCATCGAAATTCAGCCGCCGCGGCCGGGATCCAACCCGCGTCCTTCGGGTCAGCAGCCGAGCGCCGTAACCACTGAGCCACTGCGGCGGGGCCTTTGTAAATGTCCGTTACCTGAGTTACCTGCCGCAACATTTGGCTAAAATGAATTCTGGGCGAAACAACAGGTTCAACATTGCGGTCTTGCATGAGCGTTTTCCAAAGGCTATGAAGCCCAATCAGAAGAATATCATTGGGTTTCGAGTCGGGTTGGGAAACAAGGTAGCGCACACTGTAAGAATTTAGGAGAAAATCTTTCTGTAGCAACCTCTGCAGCACATCCCAAAACAAAACCGCGCCTTTGCAGTCTATAAAACAATGTTCAATTGTTTCAAGCACATTCCACAAGCGGCAGTTTACAGAAGACACAGAAATGTTTTTTTCCTATGGAGCCAGGTATTGACAGGTAGAGTATCGGTGTGTAATTTACCGAAAAATGTTTCGGTGCTGGGAAAAATTGGCATTTTACGCACTCGCTTTAAAACATCATGACCCGTGAGGCTAAAGTAGGCAGAACATTACAGTGGCGGCGGGAAGAGCGTCGTTATCAAATCGTTGTACACATTTTTGCGTGAAACAGAATATAAGTACTCATTTTAAACCCGAACTGTCAAAAACCACACGGAGGCATAAACGTCCTGCATAAAGCCTTGAAAACAGGGGCGCTCAGTAAAATTGGAAGAAACTACTAAGTTCGGAAGTAGAGTCATGAAGTTAACCTGCAAGAATGCTCTAATAATCGGATGTGAACAATCAAGGAGAAACAAGAAATGGGCAACCAACTGTCTCACATACAGGTGCCCTAGCCCCGCCCCCTGCACACGATGGCAACGCTGTATGTAATGTCTGGCGCAGTGAAGTACCTGGAGTACGTAACAAATCCTTGTTGCCAGAATGGTGTTGCAAGCCCGGTTTTTTTCCTTGGGCCACAAAACCGCGTTGCTTTGTGGCGAATGAAGGTGAACCTAATGTGTTTGTTTCCTTACGAGTGTGTCGTAATGAATAGGTGTGTCATCCGAAAGGAAAAAAATGTTAATTAAAAAATTAATGATTTTGCCTTCAAAGCACGTAAGTAGTCGTAAGTGCCCTGCGTAGTTTTTCTACTCCCCGATAGCTTGAGGCCGACTGATGAGGATTAGATCGTGGTATAAAGAGCTGACGAAACTGCAGCCGCTTGAGTTGAGAACAGGTTGCGTAAAATGACCCGCATGTTGATGGCATCAGCGAGCACCGAAAACTTATCAAGTATTGTGTTTGCCAAAAGTAAGTAGGCAACGGGGTTTTCCCTCACCGTGGCTGGAGCCGATACCTTATAGCACTCCTGAAGACCAAAAGGTCTGGAAATATGAGGGCAGCAGATCTTGCGCTACACAGATTTAGAGTTAAGGGGTGCCATAAGTTCTCCGCTGTTTATGTAAGAAATAAGCCCCATTGCTTTAATACTTTTGGCAAAGAGGGCATATCTTGCGGGCGCCGAGCACAAAGGATAAAAAGCATGTTGACTAATATCGATGCCAATATTCATCCCTGAGGCACACCTGAACAAGGCGGATGAGCGGCTCCTTCTCCGCCTTCTCACCAATACATTGCTGTGCCCGGCAGCGCTAAAACATTTTGACCCCTCCTTTAGCGGCAGCTGCCCACACTGCAGTGCAGTGTCTTCTGACACCTATCACATGGTGTGGGCCTGCCCCTCCAACCCCGCTATTCCCCCCATCCCCAACCCAACCCGGGAGGACTGGGAGGCGACCCTGATCGGCTGCCACGACTTACAGGCCCAACAAGCCTTAGTCGGGCGCGCCCGGGCGGCGGCAACCGCCACTGGGGTCCCATACTAGGGACCTCCACCTAGTGTTTGTAAGGATCGGTCCCTTACGGGCTGATCCAAACATACCTCCTGTTCATTCGTAATAAATGTTTTCACCACCACCACCACACCGAAAAATGAGCAAATGGCCCCGCGGTGTCTCAGTTGATGCGCACAATAATTGTTCTGCCTTCGAGGAATGATTTTACAAATCTGTGTGCCAGCGGAAGCAAAGGGAGCTTTACGTCAATAGAGTTTAGGATTTCTGCATGGCTCATACCGTCCTATGCTTTTTCGACGTCTGTGAAAAGAATGGCCTGAACACTGCCGGTGCAAGTTAAATACAAGATGACACCAAATCAGCCAGCAGCCCGCCTTCAATGCCCAGGGATCGATAGAAACTAGTTTGGGCGGTGTCCTAGAAACCATGTTTTGCAAGCAACCATGACAGTCGAGTTCCTAATACTTTCGCTCCCAGCTTTCAAAGCGCCGACGCAAGCGAGATAAGAGTGAAGTTCCCTATGTCTGTCGCTGGCGCCTCAGAATTCGGAATCGGGATCACGCCGGCTGCTTTTCAGGTTGTCTCGGATGGTACCGTCAAGCCATGCTTGTCGGTGTACCATTCGTTAGTTGATACTATCGGCTTGTTGATGTGTCGGGGAGCACCACGAGCACAGCGCCACTCATATTCTTGTCAGGATGGCGTCGATCCAGTCCGGGCACCGTCATACGTTTGCCGTCCGTGTTGCCGGAAGTGACTCCGGCAATATAACTATTTGTTGCCAACCGATAGGAGACGAGAACCAACCGTTCAGGATACAAACACAGGCAGTCCTTTGTGCGTGAGACCGAAATAGCAGTCCATTGATTTCAGCGAGAACTACCAGGCGAGACGCGAGCGCGATATATTTCCGAATGTAGTATGTTGGACATGTTTGATTCTAGACTTCGCGGATTTTATGCAGTAGTTAATATACGCCACATTGAAATCACTCCAATGAACGAAAGCACCGTTGTCCCTGTGCAGGCCACATGGCATTGGGAGATCGCAGTTAGGGTCGAAACGATGAAGGGGGTCGTATTGCCGTCTCCATCGCACCACAGCTTGCGCAGTGAGCGCCCGGCATATGCGGAGCCTGCAAGTTTTGCCAATCCCTTCGACAAAAAGAATCAGGACGAGCTCGAGTGAGCTACCGTCCGCCGCTCTGGCTGTGCTACAGCGAAGCCTTGGCCTACCATGCATATTACAGGATTTGCTCATTTGCGCCACTTGCTTCCGTATGGCGATTAAATTATTAAGTAGGAAATGGTGTCAAGTGCCCGCCTTCCCGACTAGCTCGTGGTTTAAGCACGTAAGCCAACATAAATATACAAACGCCTCATTACATCAGAATCGAGTGCATACCAAAACTTCAACCCTACCCACACGGTAAGATGTGCGCTTGCAGTCGACTGTCTTTGCGTATAGCTGATCAATCATGGGCGCTTCTCCTCCGCCTATAATGCGCCAAGTATTGCGCAAAGGTTTTTTTTGGGCTATACTGGGGGATACGGTCTACGTGTCGTACGTGTGTCTATCACCGTGTCTGCCTACTTTTTTCTCGCTGCACCCGTTTTTCGAAATAAATATGCATCAACAATACCCCTTCAACGTACTACAAATGCCTCGATAATCTTCCACCGAGGCAAGAAAACATTTTACTATCCCACAGTGACTTCTTTGTTCAGTAGGAACGAAGCCCTAAAAATTCCACCGGGCAAAACTTTCATGCAAGAACACGGCAGTCTATAGGTTTTACGAGAGCGGTGAGAGTATTGTATGCGTGTAAGAGCCCCGTGCAGAGCCTAAGTTCGGCCGTGGAGTTAAAATAGCAAGTCTGCGCAAGAATTGTCGCTCATCGAGATATTCATTTTCGAGAATGCCCCCCCCCCCTCCTCCCTCCCACAGAGCTTACCTTTAGGCCACTGGATACATGATGTCGGCGCCTTCTCGGCCGGTTTGTGCGCTAAGCATCCCTCTGGTTACGATCCGCCTGGCGCGTCGGTATGCGCATCGTCATGTTCAGACTTTCCTGGGAACAAAAGCAAGGCTCCGACGATGAGTCGGGAAACGTGGCCTGGTGGGAGGGAGGGCGATGACGCGTCTCCGCCGACTCGGATATCTCGCCAATGTCGGTGCCTAGTGCGCACGCAGGACGACAGGGGGAGTGCAACGGCGAGCGTCTCGTGACACCGTTGCATGTGACGGCGTTTTCTGCCCCAACTAGAACAAAATCGCACGCCAAAGGCACGGCGTGATGTTGCTGTAGCAGGGAGGCGTTCCGTTATAATTTATGCGAGCTTATCGCTCCTCTCATCGGTGTAGACTGTATCACATCGGCGCGAACAGTTGCCATTCTCAAGCCAATCCTATCCACGACATCAAGAGGCCGCAAACTGCCTTTAAACGCTTCAAATGCTATGAGCTGCCCACGATTGCGTCTCCAAATAGTTCAGCCATGCGCGTTGCACAGACAGAAAAAATTCAAATAGGACAGTTGGATTCCCTCTCTTGATCTCGTTGAGGGAAATTTAGTTAATGATGATGATTGAAGGATTCTTGACGTCTTGCAGATTCGTTTTGCTTAATCACATTGCAAGAGGACACTTCAGGAGAGGTTAACTTTTTATAACAATTAAAAGCACAAAGGAGGATACAAGCAAGGAGAAAACATATTTACACTTGACTGGCTCGCAGTTCTAGGTGACGAAACCAGCCCTCGGTCCTGCCGAAGCAGCTGGTTTTAAAACCAATGTCCCCGCCCTCGGTGGGAGAATAACCAATCAAGTACTATACAAACATCCAGCCAATAACTTATTGGGGAAAGGAAAATACCACAAATCAGCAGTTGGGGAAAGATTAACACAACCAATGAATGATTGGGGAAAGAAGGTAACTCATCGCGACACTGTACACATATGCACACTTTCCACCATCACGATTTCAGATAATTATGCTTTCCCGTTTCTCAAAGTCCGGTTGCCGCCAAGTTCGAGGAACGCCATTTCAACTCATCTGTTTCTCGTCGTCGCTACTCATGCCTGCAGCTAGCGTGACAATATGTCAAAGCATGCCGCTGCAGACATGGTACAAAGAGCCACGCACTGTGGCGCGGGTCAGCCTCGCCGTACACACGTGCACACAGGATGCCGCCTAACGACTCCGTCCATGAGGGGAGTTTGACGTCTCCTGTAATCCCCCGCCATTCGGCGCCCCCTCTTTTCCCGCCGGGTTGACTGACCCCTTCCTGTGTGGTTGTGCGGAGGGTCCAAGAAAAAGAACGTAATGGGCATTCCCATAAAGCGACCGGATGCAGCAAACAACATACGGCACCGCGAACTTCACTCCTCCCAACCAAGAATGTCACACGGACACTTGTTGTCAGTGGGACATTAAAGTTCAGCCACGGTGTCCAACAACAAAAGTACATACACACGCACACACGCGTACGTCGGCTGTCCGGTCAGTCCACCAACACGCACACATGCGCCGGCTGTCCGGTCAGTACACCAGCACGCACACATGCGCGCACACAGCGGATATTTCAACCCGCACACACAAGGCCGGAAACCAATCTGCACATTCCAGAATTCACCATGTCAGATCGGTGCCCCAAACTGGCAGAAATAAATTCTAGCCACCTACATCTCGAAACAACACTTGTTTCTTTTGAGCCTTGCCCACAAGATTGGACCCAACTTCCGAATTATCCGGGAAAACACCGGTTCTAAAGGCTGCCGCCGCCGTCGGATCAATAGAGCACACCTGCTCCTCGCGGGCCACGAAGATTTCTACTGCCCTCGCGTCTGCATTCTCCCCTTCTTTGAGTTTCGCAGTAGGGTCAGGCCTCTCATCAGCTACTTCGCATGCAGTTTTGCCTCGAGATTCAAGTAGCGCTAGCTCTTCGTTCAACTGCCCACCGACGTTCGCTTCAAAGAAAATTGTGCCTTCGAGTTTTATTTTCTCACTATTGCCTTTACCAGCTTGCTTACGAACTTCTGATAACGAAGCATGTTGCTCCATGTTGAAGCCTACAGGAATGGGCGCATTATCCCAATCCTTCAGTTCCCTATCAGCTTCGAAAACCATTGCAGCGAACAAACGCGCATTACTTCCTTTCTCGGCATCAAATGCATCCTCATCGCTCGTTGATAGCTCACAATCTGCTGCAGAAACTTTTGCAGCTACCGGATTGGCCTCAAGCTCTACCGGCGTCTTAGGTTTGTCTCGAATTTTGAAATGTTCTTCAAAATCAGCTCGCTCCGTTTCTTCATGCAGCCGCTCTTTTTCTCGCTGCTCTAGCAGCGGGTGCGTCTCAGGTGTTACCAGCTTCTCTACACCTTCCGCTACATGGGCTGTCAGTGCGCAGGGTGTCAGCTCCGGCTGGCTACCCACCTCATCTTTGAGAGCTAGCTTCCCGCCGCCTGCAAAGAGCGTTCCCGCTTTTGGCGCCTGCTCTACCTCTTCGCCGAGCGTTACAGCTGCCCCAGAGTTTGCGCCAACCTGTTCTGGCTCAATGCTGAACTCTTGTTCACGACACTCATGCGCCTCTTGGGTCTCCTCTATCTCAGCTGGCTCTGACAAGCAGCGCTTCAAAGGCGTGACTAACGCCCCTATGCCCTCGGCCATCTCTCCTGGCACGGCACACACGGTTGGGCCCTGCTGCCTAAACGCTGCAGCTTTCACACCTATAGCCATTGGCCCACAGGTCACTCTCAATACGGGAACATGCTGTTCTCGCTTCGATTTCGGACAGTCAATCATTAGATGCCCAAATTGCATGCAGTCAAAACATTGAACTGCTGCAAATAACATCCCGCTATCGGCTTTCGTTCCCTGCCCTACTTTCAACTGCATCTGTGCAAGCTTTGTTTTTTCTTGCTCAATTAAAAGTTTCAACTTCTCAATTTCAAGCAGCTGTTCTGCCTTCTGCTCAGTCTCCAAACATCGCATCATGCCCTCCCGATCGTACCGCACGGCAGCCATCTCCCTTTTCCGTGCTATCATCTATAGCACGAAAACACTACACCGACATGGTGAATTCGGAGGAAGCAGAAAGGTCTCCTACCTCGCAGGTTGCTTTCCTCTGCCACGGTAGTCACGTCGCCCTGAGTGACGACAACGGGCTCCTTGATGCGGATGAGTTGAGTTGAGCCCCGGCTCTCACAGCAGCTCGCTGACTTGTCCTGCCTCGTTTGACTTGCTGGTCTCCTGGTTCTTCTCTTGAACCTCAACGGGGACGCTTGGTTCCTTCCGCAGCTCACGGATTAGGCACCTCCACGACACGTCGGTCGCCTGGCTCCTTCAGCTCCTCGCCGACTTGAGCCTCCTACGTCCCGTTGACAATGACCAGCAGTCTCATGAAGCTTTCAACGTCGCTCTATGACGCTGACGTTCCTCCTTTAGGACGTACCGCTCTGCAGCTTGTCCACCGACTTGATCCTCCGCCCCTCCGTCAGATACCTCGAGCAGGAAGACGCAGCAAATCCTGTCGAGACTGCGCCAGTTGGGTTCCCTCTCTTAAGATTTCGTTAGAGGGGAATTGCTGTTGAAGATGATTGTTGTAGGATTCTTGACGTCTTGCAGATTCGTTTTGCTTAATCACATTGCAAGAGGACACTTCAGGAGAGGTTAACTTTTTATAACAATTAAAAGCACAAAGGAGGATACAAGCAAGGAGAAAACATATTTACACTTGACTGGCTCGCAGTTCTAGGTGACGAAACCAGCCCTCGGTCCTGCCGAAGCAGCTGGTTTTAAAACCAATGTCCCCGCCCTCGGTGGGAGAATAACCAATCAAGTACTATACAAACATCCAGCCAATAACTTATTGGGGAAAGGAAAATACCACAAATCAGCAGTTGGGGAAAGAATAACACAACCAATGAATGATTGGGGAAAGAAGGTAACTCATCGCGACACTGTACACATATGCACACTTTCCACCATCACGATTTCAGATAATTATGCTTTCCCGTTTCTCAAAGTCCGGTTGCCGCCAAGTTCGAGGAACGCCATTTCAACTCATCTGTTTCTCGTCGTCGCTACTCATGCCTGCAGCTAGCGTGACAATATGTCAAAGCATGCCGCTGCAGACATGGTACAAAGAGCCACGCACTGTGGCGCGGGTCAGCCTCGCCGTACACACGTGCACACAGGATGCCGCCTAACGACTCCGTCCATGAGGGGAGTTTGACGTCTCCTGTAATCCCCCGCCATTCGGCGCCCCCTCTTTTCCCGCCGGGTTGACTGACCCCTTCCTGTGTGGTTGTGCGGAGGGTCCAAGAAAAAGAACGTAATGGGCATTCCCATAAAGCGACCGGATGCAGCAAACAACATACGGCACCGCGAACTTCACTAGGACCCTCCTGCATTCTCTGTCTCTCTCAACGCCCCAGCCATGACCTCCATCCACGTCATCTTTCAGCGGTTACGGGAAAAGGCGGAGATGTTAAATGGCAGGTCTGCGCGCATTTTATTAGTCCATCAACCTGACTAAAGGGTAAATCGTTTAGTTTGTCGCCTGGTCGCATACTCGATGTGCGCGCGCTCTTACTCTGGGCCTCCACAAACCAAACATGCGTTTGCGCGCTGCGCTCGGCCAAAGGGTGAGTTCCGTGGTGTCCCGCGCTTGCACGCTGGAATCCGTCGGGGCTTATGACTTTTGAATCAGCCCAAATAGGTTGCAACACGTTAATCGGCTACGCCTTGCGGATTTCATCTGGCACTCTCGAGCTCTCTAGCTTTGAGACGAACTGTAAATAATGCACCTAAGAAGTGCATTAGTAAATAATACACCTAAATAGTACACCTACTCTAAGCTCCCCGATTGTCAAATTTGGGGTTCCGCTACGAAGTAGGCACAGGCATCGCTAATACCCCACACCCGGCACAAGTCTACTTTTGGGTGTATTCAGTGTCTCGAAATTAAATCGCCACAGGTCTTAATTCAATTACACAGTTACTATCCAGGGGAAGAACCGGATTAAAAATTTAATCTATCCTTAGAATAGCAGAAACTCAGTATACACGAAGTTGAAACTGATTTTCTTGGAGAATTTTTTTTTTCCTCAACGTGTTTTCGTACCGTAAGCAGTATTCTGCCACTGGGGAGTTGTAGCATACGCGTAAGTAACGGCGACATGCTCGCGTAGACGCATAGCATACCAGCCGGATACCTGCTGCGCATGCGCAGTGGCCAGGTGAGGAGCTCGTCCGGCCTACGCCTACCGTGCTACGACTACCGGAGACTCTCCAATATCTTCTCGCTACCTCTACACTTCATTGTCTTCGAGTCGCGAGCCTCTGATTGGAGCTTCGGCTCGGGCAGCAACACATCGACAGTGCGCGGCAGCCAATAGGATCGCAGTGGAAAAAAGGTGGCACGCGTCGACTACCGCCAGACCGGATGGCGGCCTGCGCTGCTCGCGTAACTCGGTGTTTTTTAACGCGCTCGGCGACGAATGCATGTGCGCAAGACGCACAAAGGAAAGCTTCCGGTGACAGACCGTATGGTAGAATGCGATCTCAGGAAGCAATCGCCTCGCATTACCTATGAGTCTGCCCATGTACGCGCTGTTGCTATGGTCGCAACAATTGCCCTTCTGGGGATTTTCAGTCGTTGACAGTGGCTCTCTTCACCATCAGTGGCGCTCAAAGATGTACTGCACTAATAGCAGCAACATGGCTGGCAGCTTATCGTTCAGAGCTTGCATCCCTGCGCAGAGAAGGCAGCAGGTTTCGCAACACCACCTGTCATGGCAGGCGCCGGGGTACGGCCGGCCGGGTTCAGTCCACGTAGCAGGTGGAAGACGTTCTGTCTTACTGCTTGAACCACGCGGGGCGCGACTACGATATAACCAATGCCATAAACCAAGCACGCTTTAGTGTTCAAAAAAACTTGCTGCTGACGTAAAATATATCCAGTTCTTTGGTAACTCGTCGTTGATACTATGATTTTGCTTTCATCAAAGTCAACCGGCACGGGCCGATCGTTAACTGCTCAAATAATCCTAGCTCCGCGAAGGCCGTGCAGGTTCTGCATAATGCAGAGTTGAAAAAAAAATGATAGATCTGTAGCAATAAAATATTCAAATTGCTCATCGAAACGGAGAAAGGTCTGCTTTCAGCGCGAGCGTCACCGGTTCTTTACTTGCTCTTGTCTGCGACCCGCCCATTGGTTCCCCGGCTTGGGCAGCAACACGTCGAGGCAGCTCGGCAGCCAATGGGAGCCCAAAGCAGCGCCGGTGGCGTGAGTCGGCCAGCGTGGGACCGGATGACGAACTGCACGCAGCGCCTGGCTCGGTTTTCTACCAGGACGGTCGGCGGCGAACGCGCGCTCAAGACGCACAAAGGAAAGCTTCTGGTGACAGACCGGATGGCAGAAACCGATCTCTTCCAGACAGCGATGCGCACGTGTACTGTCCGTGACTACGACTGCGCAGCACGCCGTCGCCATGTCTGCGAGAACAGTACCTGGGGATTTTCCACCTTTGAGGGCGGTTCTTGACAGCACAGATGGCGCTGTCGCATCGTGAAGGCGATTTTCTGGTTAAATTATCACATGCTTATGTGCTGCACGGTGCTCCAGATGCTCCGCGGTGTGCACCAGGCGGCGGAATAGAAAAAATATTTGCCTTTATCTTCATATCTCAGCCACCTGAGAACTCACGGCAGTAAAGCTCAGCCTAATGATAAACAATGGAGTTTGATGCCGCAAATTGACACTTGGGCTAATGAGCCCCGTACGTTAGGGTTCCGCATTATATTCGCCCACCTGGCTTTCGTTGAGGGCGCAGGTTAAGTCTATGCTTCCCATCCATTCTTCGCTAAATTCGTGCCCGTGTTCTCAGCAACATACTTCATTCAGATTTTGGAATATTGAATTCCTCAATTTGGCTAATTTTTACTGCACTAGAATTGTGGCTTCGTAGCAAATATTCAATTTTTTTTCTGAGACCATAATGTTTTTGCTCTTTTAATATGCAACACTGGTCAAATGCAACAAAAATGACATTGTGCGCTATTTGAGACCGAAGACTAAACATACGCTTACTTCAGCAATTTTCCTATAAACGACCTGCAATGAAACATCTGTTGAATAGCCACTATCCATGCAGGGAGTACAAGTTTCGTGTCTGTGCTATTTTGCTTGTCAGTTTGCTTTTGTGGCCTCCCTTGTGATCAGTTCTGCATCTGCCCCCACTAAAATACTCTCCCGTAGTGGAATTCCCAGGGCCGTATTCTGTACTAAGCCGTTTCATTTGGCCGTGACGTCAAAGTTACCAACGCAAGAGCAGCTGAGAAAGCAAAGGGGCCAATCACAGACACTGCCCACGTGGTCGTGGTACGGCCGCTGACCATCCCTCTGCCGATGCATGCAGTTCGGCCGCGCCGCACGGACCACGCTGAGCCATTTCGTTGCACAAACGGCGCCCAGCTTCTTTGCCGAAACTAGATTAGCGGCCATTCAGTTCCTCAGGCGGGTCGAAAGTATCGTCGTGCTCCGACATTCATAGGCGTCGTGCTCGGACGCGGAACGCGTCTATGGACGTGTTTCTGTAACGACCAGCACGACGTCTTCCCACTCATCGTACGTACAGGTGCCGACTAAAGTAAATGGAAGGCAATATTAACGAAAAAAATTAATTATTGCCTGCTAATTTCATGCATCCTCTAATACATATGTGCAGACTAATTGTCATTGTGCGAATTGCACAGTGCACCAACAAACATGGACCGTTATGCTTTAGATTTAAAGAAATTGAATTTTTTTGACAAAGCCCCCTTCCATTTAGTTTGACGGCGACAGTACATCACTGGTAGCAGCGACTGTTGGAGGAGGACCAAATGAATGAAAAGTGCAGTGAATGGTTAGAAAATCGGGGATTTGGTTTTGAAAACTCGCCGTTTCTGCCTCTGACAATACGTGGAAAATCATGTAACTGACGATTATCAAAATCATACTCGAGGTTTCGAGATAAGTAGAAAGACAATAATCGGGGTTTTGTTTTTTTAGTTTTAGTTACCCTATGCCCTAACGTCCACTGAAATCTCTGTAAACGAGAAAATTTTTCCACTATGCCCCTGCCGTACCATCGAGCCCAAATAAACCGTACTTGAGAGCAGAACACTACTGCCATCGTAGGTTTAGAATATCATCGATCTAAAACCTCATGGATTTAGAACTTTGAAGATCAACAAAAAAAATGGCTGGTGGTTTAGCACTGCTAAGCACGAAATTGTGTGCGAAGGAACTGTTCTGAGCGAGGGTCGACTCAATATTCAATTTTTCGGGAGTGGGCCAACCAAATTTCAGAGGTGGGCCAAGCCCATTTTGGGGGTGTCCTAGCTCGGCTCTGAACAAGGGTCAACTCAGTTTTCAAATTTAGGGAGTGGGCCACCCAAATTTCAGGGGTGGACCAAGCCCATTTTGGGGGTGTCCTAGCTCCACTCTGAACAGGGGTCAACTGAGTTTTCAAATTTAGGGAGTGGGCCACACAAATTTCAGGGGTGGACCAAGCCCATTTTGGGGGTGTCCTAGCTCGGCTCTGAACAGGGGTCAACTCAGTTTTCAAATTCAGGGAGTGGGCCACCCAAATTTCAGGGGTGGACCAAGCCCATTTGGGGGTGTCTAGCTCGGCTCTGAACAGGGGTCAACTCAGTTTTCCAATTTTCGGGAGTGGGCCACCAAAATTTCAGGTGTGGCCCAAGTCCATTTTGGGGGTGTATTAGCTCGGCTCTGAACACGGGTCAACTCAGTTTTCAAATTTCAGGGGTGGGCCAAGCCCATTTTGGGGGTGTCCTAGCTCGGCTCCTTCCAGGGGTCAACAAGTTTTCAAATTTTCGGGAGTGGGCCACCCAAATTTCAGGGGTGGGCCAAGCCCATTTTGGTGGTGTCCTATCTCGCCTCTGAACAGGAGTCAACTCAGTTTTCACATTTTCAGGAGTGGGCCACCCAAATTTCAGGGGTGGGCCAAGCCCATTTTGGGGGTGTCCTATCTGGCCTCTGAACAGGAGTCAACTCAGTTTTCACATTTTCGGAAGTGGGCCACCCAAATTTCAGGGGTGGGCCAAGCCCATTTTGGGGGTGCCCTATCTCGCCTCTGAACATGGGTCAACTTAGTTTTCAAATTTTCGGGAGTGGGCCACCAAAATTTCAGGGGTGGCCCAAGTCCATTTTGGGGGCGTATTAGCTCGGCTCTGAACACGGGTCAACTCAGTTTTCAAATTTCTGGGGTAGGCCAAGCCCATTTTGGGGGTGTCCTAGCTCGGCTCCTTCCAGGGGTCAACTCAGTTTTCGCATTTTCGGGAGTGGGCCACCCAAATTTCAGGGGTGGGCCAAGCCCATTTTGGGGGTGTCCTATCTCGCCTCTGAACATGGGTCAACTTAGTTTTCAAATTTTTGGGAGTGGGCCACCAAAATTTCAGGGGTGGCCCAAGTCCATTTCGGGGGTGTATTAGCTCGGCTCTGAACACGGGTCAACTCAGTTTTCAAATTTCTGGGGTGGGCCAAGCCCATTTTGGGGGTGTCCTAGCTCGGCTCCTTCCAGGGGTCAACTCAGTTTTCAAATTTTCGGGAGTGGGCCACCCAAATTTCAGGGGTGGGCCAAGCCCATTTTGGGGGTGTATTAGCCCGGCTCTGAACACGGGTCAACTCAGTTTTCAAATTTCAGGGGTGGGCCAAGCCAATTTTGGGGGTGTCCTAGCTCGGCTCCTTCCAGGGGTCAACTCAGTTTTCAAATTTTTGGGAGTGGGCCACCCAAATTTCAGGGGTGGGCCAAGCCCATTTTGGTGGTGTCCTATCTCGCCTCTGAACAGGAGTCAACTCAGTTTTCACATTTTCAGGAGTGGGCCTCCCAAATTTCAGGGGTGGGCCAAGCCCATTTTGGGGGTGTCCTAGCTCTACTCTGGACAGGAGTCAACTCAGTTTTCACATTTTCGGGAGTGGGCCACCCAAATTTCAGGGGCGGGCCAAGCCCATTTTGGGGGCGTCCTATCTCGCCTCTGAACAGGAGTCAACTCAGTTTTCACATTTTCGGGAGTGGGCCACCCAAATTTCAGGGGCGGGCCAAGCACATTTTGGGGGTGTCCTATCTCGCCTCTGAACAGGAGTCAACTCAGTTTTCACATTTTGGCCGCCGCGGTGGCTCAGTGGCTATGGTGCTCGGCTGCTGGCCCGAAAGATGTGGGTTCGTTCCCGGCCGCGGCGGTTGACTTTCTTTGGAGGAGAAATTCGAGGCCCGTGTACTGTGCGATGTCAGTGCACGTTAAAGAACCCCAGGTGGTCGAAATTTCCGGTGGTGGTGGTGAAAACATTTATTACGAATGAGAGGTATGTTTGGATCAGCCCGGAAGGGACCGATCCTTACAAACACTAGGTGGAGGTCCCTAGTATGGGACCCCAGTGGCGGTTGCCGCCGCCCGGGCGCGCCCGACTAAGGCTTGTTGGGCCTGTAAGTCGTGGCAGCCGAGCAGGGTCGCCTCCCAGTCCTCCCGGGTTGGGTTGGGGATGGGGGGAATAGCGGGGTTGGAGGGGCAGGCCCACACCATGTGATAAGTGTCAGAAGACACTGCACTACAGTGGGGGCAGCTGCCGCTAAAGGAGGGGTCAAAATGTTTTAGCGCTGCCGGGCACAGCAATGTATTGGTGAGAAGGCGGAGAAGGAGCCGCTCATCCGCCTTCTTCGGGCCTTTACATGGGCTAGGGTAAAGGCGATGACAATTTTGATAATATGTTGTAATATCTTTGAATGTATAGACCGGATTAAAATCGGGCTGCTGATCGGACGGGGAGGAGAAAACATCCCGGTGAGAGAGCGCGCGGGCGGCTGCGTCTGCTGCCTCGTTTCCTGCCAACCCCTGATGAGCAGGGGCCCATATGAGGTAACGGTGTGCGGGGTCCGTATCCCGTATGCAATTTTGGTATATTCGATAGGCTAGGAAGGGAGTGCAGCCTTGTTCGACGTTCCGACAGGCCCCTCACGAGTCGGTGATTATGTATTTTGAATTGGAATGTGAGGCCGCGAGAGCAATCGCGACCTCGGAGCCCTCCACTTCGGCGTCTCTCATAGCCTTAGTCGCTTTGGGACGTTAAACCCCATAAACCAACCAACCGGTTTTCAAATTTTCGGGAGAGGGCCACCCAAATTTCAGGGGTGGGCCAAGTCCATTTTGGGGGTGTCCTAGCTCTGCTCTGAACATGGGTCAACTCAGGATTCAAATTTGCGGGAGTGGGCCACCCAAATTTCAGGGGTGGACCAAGCCCATTTTGGGGGTGTATTAGCTCGGCTCTGAACACGGGTCAACTCAGTTTTCAAATTTCAGGGGTGGGCCAAGCCCATTTTGGGGGTGTCCTAGCTCGGCTCCTTCCAGGGGTCAACTCAGTTTTCAAATTTTCAGGAGTGGGCGACCCAAATTTCAGGGGTGGGCGAAGCCCATTTTGGGGGTGTCCTATCTCGCCTCTGAACAGGAGTCAACTCAGTTTTCACATTTTCGGGAGCGGGCCACCCAAATTTCAGGGGTGGGCCAAGCACATTTTGGGGGTGTCCTATCTCGCCTCTGAACAGGAGTCAACTCAGTTTTCACATTTTGGCCGCCGCGGTGGCTCAGTGGCTATGGTGCTCGGCTGCTGGCCCGAAAGACGTGGGTTCGATCCCGGCCGCGGCGGTTGAATTTCTTTGGAAGAGAAATTCGAGGCCCGTGTACTGTGCGATGTCAGTGCACGTTAAAGAACCCCAGGTGGTCGAAATTTCCGGAGCCCTCCACTTCGGCGTCTCTCATAGCCTTAGTCGCTTTGGGACGTTAAACCCCATAAACCAACCAGTTTTCAAATTTTCGGGAGAGGGCCACCCAAATTTCAGGGGTGGGCCAAGTCCATTTTGGGGGTGTCCTAGCTCGGCTCTGAACATGGGTCAACTCAGGTTTCAAATTTTCGGGAGTGGGCCACCAAAATTTCAGGAGTGGCCCAAGTTCATTTTGGGGGTGTATTAGCTCGGCTCTGAACACGGGTCAACTCAGTTTTCAAATTTCAGGGGTGGGCCAAGCCCATTTTGGGGGTGTCCTATCTCGCCTCTAACAGGAGTCAACTCAGTTTTCACATTTTCGGGAGTGGGCCACCCAAATTTCAGGGGTGGGCCAAGCCCATTTCGGGGGTTTCCTAGCTCGCCTCTGAACAGGAGTCAACTCAGTTTTCACATTTTCGGGAGTGGGCCACCCAAATTTCAGGGGTGGGCCAAGCCCATTTTGGGTGTGTCCTATCTCGCCTCTGAACAGGAGTCAACTCAGTTATCACATTTTCGGGAGTGGGCCACCCAAATTTCAGGGGTGGGCCAAGCCCATTTCATTTTGGGGGTGTCCTATCTCGCCTCTGAACAGGAGTCAACTGAGTTTCCATTTTTGGGAGTGCGCCACCCAAATTTCAGGTGTGGGCCAAGCCCATTTTGGGGGTGTCCTAGCTCGGCTCCTCCCAGGGGTCAACTGAGTTTTCAAATTTTCGGGAGTGGGCCGCCCAAGCTTGAGAGGTGGACCTCGCACATTTTGGTAGTGTCCTACGTCGGTTCCGAACGTTTGTTGACTCAATTTTCAATCTTTCGAGAGTTGTCCACCCAAATTTCAGGGGTAGGCCAAGCCCGTTTGGTGGTGTCTAAGCTCGGCTCTGAACGTGGATCAACCCAATTTTCAAAATTTCGGGAGTGAGCCGCCCAAATTTTAGGGGAGTTCGAAGCTCATTTTGAGGGTGTCCCAGGTCGGTTCCGAACGTGGGTCAACACAATTTTCAAATTTCCGGAAGTGGGGCACCCAAATTTCAGGGGTTGATCAAATGTTGAGGGGAAGAGCGACTGCTCCGGTGAAACGGTGCTCCCAGGTTCGAACCCCAGACCAGGACGAATTTTTCTTTAACTACGAAGTTTCTAAGAAAGCTGTATAGCTTTCCTTTGTAGCCGTATGACTGCGCTCGGGTGGATGTCAATGAGTAATTACTCCCTTATTACAAATTTCAGGGGTGGGCAGCCCCATATTTTGAGGTGGGTCAATCCATTTTTAGACTAGGTCTCGCCTGTCTTCTCCCCAAGCCCACCCACGTTCACCGGAAGTCAAATTCAGCCAAGGTAATTTCAACTCGGAGGTCAAAAGTCAAGGTCGAGGCTTCAGAGACCCATCGGCTTCTTCAGAATTGCGATTCAAGTAGTGCTTTCGCATTTAAAAAAGTCCCAACGCTGCTGCTTTCACCCTTGAGGTATTCTATTTGGTTATCATCATCATCATCAGGGTCCTAAATCATCAGTCAACTCTTTGTCTGTCAACTTCTCTGCCCCCGCCGCGTGGTGGTGGTGGTGAAAACATTTATTCAGAACAGGAGGTGTTTGGATCGACCCGTAAGGGAACGATCCTTACAAACACTAGGTGGAGGTCCCTAGTTTGGGACCCCAGTGGCGGTAGCCGCCGCCCGGGCGCGCCCGACTAAGGCTTGTTGGGCCTGTAAGTCGTGGCAGCCGAGCAGGGTCGCCTCCCAGTCCTCCCGGGTTGGGTTGGGGATAGGGGGAATGGCCGGGTTGGAGGGGCAGGCCCACACCATGTGATAGGTGTCCGAAGACACTGCACCACAGTGTGGGCAGTTGCCCGCCGCGTCATAGCTGCGTTGTGTCTCTATGTTCGAGCTGGAAAAGTTGCTGTCGGCCGGCGAAAATCTTTTTAGAGTCTTATAAGCGTGCTGTGCTTACAGTCCTCTGTGAATTTAATACAAATACATTTGTCCACGCACTACAAAATTTGTTGCTAAAGGTGGCGCCGGAATCTCAATCATACCCTTCACCCCCATGAAGTTCTCACATGGTTGCTGTGCAATCCCGACGTTAGCCAAACAAGCTGCAATGCGCGACACCGCGCCCTGGTGTCAGTGTGTGGGTTCACAGAGCAAAAAATTAGGCAGTGGCTTAGCTATGGTTACGCCTGGATATACAAGCGAAAAGCTGCAGTTATGCTTGGTTTGACGTCATGGCTGTCGCAAATCGCGCACAATGCACTGGGAGCACCACGATTAACACTGACTTTGCCTGACGAACCCTCGGAACAGATGGCCGCTATCTTCAAACTGCTCAAGGATATTCAGCTGCGATCTGTCCAGTCCTCTAAGTGTCAGACAGAATTGGTGGCCGATGTTAAATCAATCAAAGCTAGCCAAAAAAATATTGAATCTAAGATTGGCTGCATCCAAGAAAGACTTGATGCCCTTGAAGAAAAAACAAAGTGCTTTGATGACTTTGAAGAGCAGGTTACGGATTTCCAAAAATCTTTGGAAGCCCGCAACGCTGAGCTTGATTCTATGAAATCTCGCTTTGCCGACCTAGAGGACAGATCGCGAAGAAATAACGTTATTTTTCACGGTTTCCCTGATTCTCGGGAATCATGGGAGGAATCTGAAGCCCTTGTCGTCAACATGTTAACAAGCCTTCACGTCAATTTACCCGACATGGCAATTGAACGCGCTCATCGTCTCGGTTCATACTCGCCTAACAAATGCCGTCCCATCGTTGCAAAATTCAGCCACTACAAAATAAAAGAAAAAGTGTTTTCCGTACGCAGTGAACTAAAAGAAAAAGACATAGCAATATCTGATGACTACTCATCCGCCACCCGTCATGCACGAAGTAAACTGACAGCCTTTGGTAAAAGTTTGCCAGGAACACCCCTCTTTCATCTGCGCTACAACAAATTATCAGTAAACAAGAAACTCTACATGTATGACCATGCAAGCGACAGCGTGACAGAATGCGCCTCCCAAACACTAGATGTTGATACGCAACAGGGCCTTTCATCCCCTGGCAGTGCGTAGCAAGGCGTGAGGGGCAGTGGTAGTCGTCTATCCCATGTATCAGTCCTGTTCACTAACATTCGAAGCATTAAAAACAAACACGACTCGTTCACTTCTGCAGTAGACACCTGTAACCCAGATATCATTGTACTTACCGAAACTTGGCTGCATGCGCATGTTCGTGACCACGAAATTTTCTTAACCGCTCATAACTTCTCTGTTTATCGCTGCGACCGCACGATAAAAGAAGGGGGCGGTGTTCTTCTGGCTATTAACAAAAACTTACCCTCTAAGCATATTAGTATTACTATTTATTTATTTATTTATTTATTTGTGACGCTGAGTGTGCCGCGCGGCATAAAACGTGATGTTAGTCACGAAGGGTAGAATGAGTTACAGAAATGCATGAAGCCCGGTTGCGTGTAAAAAGTCACATAAGCTTCGGGCGTAAATGTTTAGTTACCCACACGTTCAAACTAGAGTCATTGTTTGCAGACAGTCCTGCCTCTTGAAGAACTCGAGCGCGCACCAGTGAAGTTCCGGGACATGTCCACAGTAGGTGGTGGACATTGGTGTCGGAAGCGGGTGCCTCGCAGTGAGGGCATTTTTGCGGCGCAGGAATCTTGTCACTTTTCCACTGGTTGCGAACAGCAGGCGTAAGAGCCACTCCGACACGCAGCCGCCTCAGAGAGACCTCCTCCATCCGTGATAGGTTGGGGGGAAGGGGGTAGGTACACGGGGGAATAAGAGCACGTGTACGCTGCCTGAGGGAGGCTGAAGATGTTAGATGTGTCAGAAGTGGATCTGGTGGCAAAGAGGCAGGTGGAGTTTGTGGAGTGTCAGTCTCACGAGATATGTCAGGTGCGATGCTGTGGACATCTGTGCGAGCTTGAACCCACTGAATGCGTATAGGCACCGGGTAAGATTTACAAGCAGCATGTATGGCCTGGGAAACCCGAAGGGTACCGCGGACTTTCTTTAGTTGCTTCACGGCTTCTTGGGAATGGGTACATAGGTGCACCTGGTTATAAGGAGGGTCGTCAGGTAAAGCTGCTATGGCATTTAATATTGCTTGCAGCTCCAAAGAAAGAAATGATGAAATGTCAGTAGAGTAGGTTTGGCGGCCGTAGAGTTGAGGGTGTGTCGGGCTTATAAAAGCAGTTGATCCTCCTGTTGGGGTTATGGCGACCTGTGTGTAAAGAGTGCAGCTGTCATGTTGCGTAGAAAAACCTTGTGGTAACGGCGGTGAGAAGAACTCCGACTTCTTATGACGGGCAGGCTTGTTTGATGTGATGTGACAGTAGTCCCATGGAGGTGGTTGAGGCGCGAACATCGGATGAAGAGAAACTTTCCGTGCTCTATTTGTTTGTCTCTGGGTAATTAAATCTTCCAGTGTGTTGAGCTGCGCATACTCCTGCAGCAGACAAATAGGAGTTGCTCGAGGTAGGCCAGTAATGACTCGCATGGCTTCGTGGTTGAGTGTTTCAAGTGTGAACCATTGTCGTTTAGTAAGTTGTTGGAACTGAGCCTGGTATAGGAGCCGAGGTTGAAAGACAGTACGAACAAGTCGACGAGCTGTATCTGAACGGGCACCTCCAGAGCGATTGGCTATCCTGCGGATGAGGCCAAGTGTGTTTATAGCACTCTTGCGCATGGCTGACAACCAAGCCGTGCCCTTGCCTGAAGAATGAACGTGCAGGCCTAAAACATTGGTATGTTCCACCTCAGGAAGTGGGGCATTGTCAATAGTGAGCACGAACGGAGTGGATTTGAAAGTACGGCGGCCAGCTTTATTGCCCACATGGACATAGCAAGACTTGGAGAGGTTGAGAGAGAGGCCAGTGTCGGCAAGAAAGTTGTGGAGGATATTGAGGGCATTTTGCAGGGAGTCTTGCTGCACCTGAGCTGAGCGATTTGTGGACCAGAGAGTGATATCGTCTGCATATGCCAGAACCTGAACATTAGGAAGGATGGAGAGACTGTGTACCAGAGGAATGAATGCGATGGTAAATAGAACTGGGGCTAAAAATGAGCCCTGCGGTACATCCCGATTAGAAATGAAGTGGCCTGTGGGTTTACCATTGACGCGGATAGCAAATGTTCTTTGCGAAAGAAAGGCATGAATTGCTCGACAAAGCTGCAAAGGCATGCCAAGTGATGCCATAGTGTTGAGGATGGCTGCGTGGAGAATGTTATCGTAGGCCTTTGTGATGTATGTTGCCAGGACTGTGCGAACGAGACGGCTGTGAGGTGAGCGACGTATCACATCGTTGGCAAAGCGGTCAAGACCATCCTCAGCGCCGTATCCTGGTCGGAAACCGATTTGAGCAGACGAATATTTCTGATGACGGTCGAGCCACCAAGAGATTCGAGTGGCAAGCAGTTTTTCATAGAGTTTACAAATTGTTGGGGTTAGAGAAATCGGTCGTAGGGCTCCAAGAGTTGTGGGTGGTTTTCCGGGCTTTGGTATCGGAACAACCTCTAAACATATTAGTATTACTACGAACTTGGAGATAGTATGGGCAATTATTGAAATAAACGTCCAAAAAATTATAATTGGCGCATGCTATCGTTCTCCTACTCACTCTGCCGCCTTTGTTGACGAATTACAAGATGCCATCAACATCGTCATAACACGCCATCCTTTCTTGCCCCTGTTTTTGCTTGGCGATTTCAATATTCCAAACATTGCATGGAATAACGAACCCATTATCATACGCCCTTTTTCCGCGTTAGCAAAAAATTTTCTTGACTTGTGTGCATTATTCACTTTCAGTCAACTAATAACACAGCCTACCAAAACCTCACCACACGTTGCTAGTACTCTTGACCTACTGCTAACTACTCGGCCCGAATTTATTTCGAACATTTGTTATTTACCTCCCCTGAACGACCATTCACTGATTAATTTCAACATCAACACTTCACGGCCAAAAATCAGAAAGAAAAGAAAGATCATTCGCGACTACAAGAAAGCAAATTTTGATTCCATTAACAAAGAGCTCTGCACATTTCTTGATACCTTCCTCACCGATTTCGACGACCGCAGTGTGCAAGCGAACTGGGACATGTTTATGGATAAAACCACTGCATTAACAGAAAAGTTTATCACTACGTACACTGTCTCCTCCGACGGTCACGCTCCCTGGTACAACACTCACATAAAGCGCTTATCTAACAAAAAAACGCTTATATAGATCAGCTAAAACGTCTGCTAACACTGCAAAATGGGCAGCTTACAAACGTGCATCTAACGACTACATCACAGCCCTTAGGGCTGCAAGAGAACTTTTTAAAAATCACATTGCCACCTATGCTATCTACTGACACGAAAAAGTTTTGGCGCACCATTAACCCAAAGAAAGACGACATAATAACCCTTGTTGATGACGCTGAAAACGCCATCTCACCTACCGATTCTGCATCCATCTTTAATGAGGTTTTTACACGCAACTTTTCGAAACCCACCCATGCCACTCATCCAACTACACACTCTTACGACTTTGCTGTAGTGTACCCTTTAACCATTGAACCAGTCAGCGTAGAAAAAGTAATCACATCACTGAAACTTTCATCTGCTCCTGGCTGTGACCTAATTAATCCAGAGTTTCTGAAAAACACTAACTCATATTGTTCCCTTATACTTTCAAATATTTTTCAGCAATCACTTGACAAAGGTTCACTGCCTGCTGAATGGAAAGTTGGGAAGGTGATTCCACTCCACAAGTCAGGTACGAAACATTGCCCACTTAACTATCGGCCCATTTCCTTAACCAGTATACCATGCAAAATTTTTGAACATATCCTCTTTTCTCAGATTGCCAACTTTTTAGAAGCGAACTCATGTTTTTCACAATTTCAGCACGGCTCTCGGAAAACATACTCATGTGAAACCCAACTAGTCTCGTTCACGCATAAACTGCACCTAATACTTGATCACTCTTCAGCAGCTGACTTAATATTTTAAGATTTTTCCAAAGCATTTGATAAGGTGTGTCATAGTTTATTAATCTATAAATTGCATCAACTAAACCTTGATACCAAAATTCTGTACTGGCTTGAGGTTTTCCTGACTAACCGCTCACAGTTTGTCTCAGTTAATGACGTAACCTCGGAGCACTGTCCAGTTCACTCGGGTGTACCTCAAGGCTATGTGCTTGGGCCCCTTTTATTTCTCATTTATATTAACGACTTACCTTCCTGCGTCTCCTCCCACATTCACCTTTTTACTGATGACTGTGTAATTTTCACCGAAATAACTTGTGATGACGATGTAACCAGACTACAATCAGACCTTAACGCTGTTTCTGCATGGTGTAAGTTATGGTTAATGGAATTAAATGTTAACGAGTGTAAATTTATGCGTGTGTCAAGAAATGCTAATGAACTTCCTGTGTATTCTCTTAATAACGCACCTTTAGATCCGGTAACTACTTACAAGTATCTTGGCCTTCACATCACCTCTGATCTAACATGGGCCGTTCACATAGCGCTTATAATATCCAATGCTAATCGAATGCTTGGCTACTTACGTCGCAATTTTTCTAAAGCACCATCCTCTTTAAAATTACTCCTTTACAAAACTCTAATACGGCCCAAACTCGAATACGCTGCGTCAATTTGGGATCCCGGCCTAACAAACCTAACACAAGTTTTGGAAATGGTTCAGAATAACTCTACTCGCTTCATTCTTTCTAACTATACCAGAACAGCAAGCATCAGTGCCATGAAATCTAGCCTTAACCTACCATCCTTATCATCACGTTGCAAAATGTTTCGCCTTTCCCTTTTTCACAAGTTATTCTATCACCCGCAGTTTCATACCGAACTTATCTCACCCCCTCAGTACGTATCATCAAGACTAGATCACATTCATAAGGTTGGCATCCCTTTCTGCAGAACTAAAACTTTTTTTCAGTCATTCCTACCACGCACATCGAATGAGTGGAATCACCTTCCTTCTTCGACGGCCACCATCACCGATCACCATTTATTCAAGAATGTCATAGCTAACATTGTTTAACTAGGATGTATTTTATACTGTGTTATTGTTTTTTTTGCTTTCCCTGGACGCCTTAGCTAACAATGTATGTGTAGTAGTCATGTTTGTACTTTGCCTGTTTAATTAACTCCTGTTTGTTAAATTCCATTTTTTGTAACCACTCCCCTCTGTAATGCCGTAATGGCCCTGAGGGTATAATAAATAAATAAATAACGGCGGAGATCGAGGAGGAGACGATAATCGACGCGGTTAAAATTCAGGGGGCACTTAAGCTCTCTAAATTGCTGCCACGCGAAGGCGTTTCGTGGCGCACTGTTTGTTTTTTTATTTTTCATATTTTTATACTTAATTTTTTATTTTATTGTTTTTATTATTTTATTTTTCACAATTTCTGTTTGCGTTTAATTTTTATTTTCGTTTCTTTCCTTATTTTTTAGTATTTCTATTTGATTTTTCATTGCATTTTAATATTTGTTTCTTTTCTCATTGTTATTGTTTTTTAATCATCCTTTACTTAATTTTAGTGGTTTTTATATTTTTAATTATTTTTACTTTTTCATCCCTTTTATTTTATTTATGAAACCCATGCATTCACTAGATGCGCCTTTATTCATGCTCAAACCTTGAGCCTTCGCGGCTGAGGCAGAAAGAAGAAGACGTTGTTCGAAGCGGACGCGTTCCTCGATGTTCTCCGCACCAAAGGTTCAATCGGCTTCTGGACGAGGTACTGCTCAGGCTTTTACCGGCAGTAATGACTACCGTATCGTTCTGTCTCGACTCCCAACCGGTAAGCTGGTGACCGACTCCGTTTTCCTGCATGCAGACCTTGCCGGGCGCCCGTACAGGGCACAGGATTTTAGAGACTCGCTGCGAAACGTCGTGGACATCGAAGAAATTAGCTCTATCGGACAATTCCAGATGTCTCACGTCTGGATGGTTACTTGCAAATCGGCGCAATCAAAGTAAAAGCTCGTGTCGTGCGGCGACCTCTTGGTGAAGAGCCGCCTCTGTGTTGTTGTTGACCCGGAACCGAAGGAGGTGAAGCTGAAGCTTTTGTGGCTTCCCGAGCGCTTGGAAGATTTCTTCATCCATGAGGCACTCCAGGCGTACGGGAAGGTGACATCTATCTCTGCGGAAAATTGGAAAGTTTCAGACATGGAGCAGATGAAAATTCTAAGCCGTGATGTCGTCCTGCCTCTTGCTGAAGGAGGCGAGGTTAGTGACGTTCCACATCAGCTGACTGTGTGCGGTATTCAGAGCCAATTTCTGATTCTGGGAATACCACCTCTGTGTCTACGTTGCAGCCGCGTTGGACGCATTCGTCGGCACTGTCGTACGCCGCGGTGTGACGACTGCCGACGTTTCGGCCACACAACGGAGGAGTGCGTCGTGACGTATGCCGACAAGCTGCGGCATCGCGTGCTGCCCCCTGACGACGCTCTACAGGAGCACATCATGGACGCCACTGAAGTACTTGACGCGACTGGGGACTTGCCAGTCGCAGCTGTGGCTGTGCCCTCGAGTGTCACTACGCCGGTTGTTCCCCAAGGTGCTGCCGCGGAGGGTAAAGAATCGGCGGATGGCCATAAAGCGCCGCCTCGGTGTGAGGCCCCGAGTTCTGCTGCTGGTGAAGAACCAGTCGCCGCCCTTGAAGCCCCCGCGGATACCACGGCGGACACTTCGCATCCTCCTGTCAATGCTGGCCAGCAGCTTCCGGATCAGGGCCTTGTTCCAGCGGATGATGAACCTGGTTCCGTAGACGAGCCGCTTCAGAAGCGCCGCGCGTCCTGCGCTTCCGGAACGAGTGACGATGAGGACCCTGTGCGCAGCACGCATCGCCGTCGGCGTCGAGCGTCGAGTCACAAGGAGAAGTGCCGACGTTCGCAGTCCAGGAGGCCTGGCGGTGGTTCTAAGGCGGCTTCGCCGTCTACCGACAGGCACATGGAACTGTAGGCATAGTTTTTTACTGTCATCATGGCTGCTTCCGCAGAGTTAGTATTCGCAACACTGAATGTGCGTGGCCTTAGGTCTCGCCAGAGGCAGGCCCAACTCCGCCGACCATTCTGCAGCAGGCACCTTGATGTTATCGCCGTCCAGGAGATGAAAACTTAAAGTGAGGAGGATACTGAGGTGGCCCTGCAGCCCTTTTATCAGAGTATAATGTCCTCGTGACGCATGCTGTGGGCTTGTCGGCGGGTTGCTGTGCTGTTTGTTTCTGCGCAAGACACTTCCCTGTTCGGGCTGGACCTATAATGTCGATAATGAGAGCCGGTTGATATGCTGCGATCTTCTTCTCTATGGAAAGTCATGGCGACTTATTTATGTCTATGCATTTAATACTGTACCGCAGCGCATCAGTCTTTTTGAAAGCATAGCTAGCTTACTAGACTGTGACCGGCACGTTGTGCTAATGGGTGACTTTAATTGTGTGTGCGACCCAGTTGATCGTGCCGGTCCCGATACACCCAGGGATAGGAGCGGTGAAATTTTGTCACTTGTTACGGAAGATGCAGGGCTCATTGATACCGGAAGTTCATGTCCTGGTTCCCGCTTGTTCACATGCATTCAGGGCCATTCTCATGCTCGCCTAGATCGAATTTATGCATCTTTCGCACTTGTCTCCCGAGGATTGGTCTGTGACACTGCACAAGTTTCATTCTCTGATCACTGTATGGTGCACTGCAAAAAAATTTGCAGCCTTAAGGGTGCATTTCCGTGTCTATAACTCACACCCTTGCACCCTCCCAAAAGGGTGCAAAGTATGCTCGTCGCACCCATAGCAAGGGTGGGATCGTTACAGTTGCACCCTTATTTTTTTGGCTACGTAAAAGGGTGCAACGTTACGTAAAAGGGTGCAAAGTATGCTTGTCGCACCCTTTTTAGAGCGCAGCTCTTTGGCGTCCGTTCCTGGGTTTCGCGTCGTCGTCGGCGTTGTCGTCGGCCTCGTCACCAGCTCCGCCCCCCTTTCATCCCCCCAGCGCTAGCAGCGACCGACTGATACCGCTGGATGCCGCTGACGCCGCTAGAGAGTCAAGATAACGTGACTGCATAGAACACCGTCGCCGCCATGCAGAAAGAGGAGGAAAGGGTCCCCCCCCCCCTGTTCTTGTGTGGCGGATAGGGTGCTCTTCAGTTGCCGACGCGCCGGTTATTTCACGTAGGCCCCGGCACGTCGACGAATACGTGACCACCTTCCCACGGCTAGACCTGGTTCTTAGCGCTGCGGAAGCGAGGGTATCATATTAAGGCGGAAGCCTTTAATGCCTCATCGTTGTAAGCAGGAGTTGTCGACAGAAAATGTCACGCTTTTCAATTGGTCGAAATGCTCGTGACGTCACAGTGCGCTAATTTCAAATGGGGCCAATTGTACTTTGGCTAGTAACCATGCAACCAATCAAAGGGATCGTATAGTGATGCTCCAACTAAGTGGAACTGAGTTTAGTTAATTGCTAAATTACTCAATTAGCCTAATTAAGATAGAGGAGAATGAAAAGGTCAGAAGACAGAGGAAAAGAAAAGACGCGCGCAGCAGCGACAACAGCGTCCGCGGAAGGAAACGCTGCTGAAAAAACAGATAAGTACGAAGCCGCGTTCGCTCCACCACCACGCACTTCCCCACTCAGTTCGACGTTGCTCGTTTCATATACGTTGTGTCGAACATCCTAGACAGTTCCAACATTTGACAGGTGAATGACAGAACACGATGGATAGAAATGCAATGATATAAATATGAAATAGCCTAATTAACCTTTCTAGTTAGACCGCATAAATCAATAAAACCGAGAACGAAATTGGTCGAGTTGGGGAATCGAACCAGGGTCTCCGGAGTGCGATACGAGCACGCTAGCCACTCCGTAATGCCAGCTGAATGGTTTGGAGTGAACAAAGGCGCGTCTAGCTAATACGGCGTCTTCGTTCACTCCCATCTTCCCCCTTTCCCTTACGGCGAGGTGCAGGTGTCCACCCAGATATGCGAGAGAGATACATTTCCTTTCCTCAAAAAATAACTTTACCGTCCAGCAAGACGTACAGCCGAATTGGCGATGGCGTTCTGTGGACTCCCTGGCAGCGTTGCAAGACGCTGACGCGTTCCACTCTTACAGGCGAAGCTTAACATGTTAACCACACATCAGTAACGCACGCAGACAGCCAATGGACGCGTCATTCGCTGGTAGCACTTGAATCATCATTCACAACCACATTCGTGGCAGATTGCTGTACTCAGGCTTTCGCCTTGCACCACTTTAGTCGCCAAAGTGACTCCTAAATTTTTGTTTGTGTCGGCATCGGCGGCGTTGTCCCTGAAACCAACTCCGCCGCTGGGGTTGACTCACTATCGAAAAGGTGAAACAGCTTATTTGCTGCGCTCAAATTTCGCATTAGGAAGTAACGTAATCGTCGGTAATTTTTTTTTAGACTGCTGTAAAGTTTCATAGGTTTTTATTGCTTTAAAAGGCGCTGATCAATTTCTTTTCTGGGGTGCACTCTTGAATAAAAGCTAAACATTTCGTACGAAAAGCTGCCGACGACCTGTCTAATTTTGCACTAACGTTACATCATCTCCAACTATAATTATAATACACAAATGTGTGTCTCACGCTGTTTCCGAACCTCCTTGCTGTGCAAGGAGGCGCGTCACAAGAACCGCGTCCGCCGAAGCGAAGACGCCGGCTGAAACAACAGATACCCTTCCGCTTAAACTTTCTCTAAGTTTATATGTGCCATTTCAGCGACCCCCTATTTGGAGTCACTGACGCTTAGCACTTCAGCTAAAATAATTCAGTCAATTATCACATTCTGGGGACACAGAATCCAGTCATAGCTGCTCGCATCAAGTTTGCAGCTGTCTTTTAATGGAAAACTCGAATAGCTCGCATCATTTTCAAACCACGCTTGATTGAACTACTGGAATGTTGTTCGACGAGTCAAAGAATACCGTACACCCTTACGCACTCTTGCACCCGCAGGGGCTACAACACCCTTGCACCCGTGCAGCCTTGAAGGGTCCATGGGTGCATTAAAGGTGCTAACGTTCTCAGCGCACCCTTTTCCAAAAAAAAAATAAGAAAAAATGATGGTGTGGAAAGGGTGCAGCCACGAGCGCTACACCTTTAAGGGTGGAAATTTTTTTACTCTGTGGTTGCTCGCCTAGGAGGCAGTGTTTGTTCATAATTCAGGCCGAAATGGGCGCTTAGGAAGCTGAACTCCTCAGTAATTAATGATTAAGAATTTGTCATTCGTGTCCGCTCGCAAATGGAATCCTGTTTCTCGAGCAAGATGCCGTTGTTCGCCGCTTGGGAAATGTTTAAGCAGGAGTACGTGCTACAGCTATATAAATTGGTTCCGTGAGGTCCTTTTACAGGAAACATCAGGAGCAGACACTCAGGAAAAATTTATACAATCTGTATGAATTATATACAATCTGTATACAATCAGGTACAGGTATACAATCCAATACACAGGTATACAGGTACAGGTATACAAGTATACAGATACAGGTATACAAGGTATACAATATTGTATACAGGTATACAATATACAGGTATACACAGGTATACAATATACAGGTATACAATCTGTATACCTGGTTTATATACGGATGAATTTGCTAGTATCAAAAGTGAGTTACAAAGATTTGATGCAGAACGGTACAGGGGCGCCCGTGTTCGATCTCGGGCCAAGCGCGATCGAGCACCCGACACGACAGGCTTTGCTTGATGAGCGCCGTCATGCGACTGCAAAGTTTATTTCGGGGATGTTGTCCAATGGCAAACTAGTGTTCAGTACAAATGAGGTGATGACCGTATTTGTGGATTATTACACAGACATGTTTAGTGCTTCACCTGATGCGGATAATTCGGAAATTTTGGCGCGTTTCAGCACCTTAGTGAGCCCTTTATCAGAAGACGATTGTTCTGTTATCGGCGGCTCTTTGACGCAGGAAGAGGTGGAACATGCAATTGATAAGTTTCCTGTCTCAAAAACACCTTCTCCTGACGGAATTTCAGGCGAATTTTACAAGGCTTCTAAATCTATTCTCACTCCTGTCCTGCTGCGGGTCTTCACGGTGTGGCTCGATATAGGAGCACTTCCTCAGTCTTTTACAAAAAGCCACACAGTGCTGATTCCGAAAACTACTGATGAAGGAAAACTGCGCTCCGTAGAAGGTTATACAGGCCCATTACGTTGGCAAATGTGGATTACAAAATTTCTGCTAAAGCGATGTCAGTGCACGTTAAAGATACTCAGGTGGTCGAAATTTCCGGAGCCTCCACTACGGCGTCTCTCATAGCCTTAGTCGCTTTGGGACGTTAAACCCCATAAACCAACCAACCGCTAAAGTCTTGTCAAATCGCCTGCAGTTCGCAATGTCGGTACTCATTGGATCTCACCAGACGTGTGGTCTGAGAGGCCGCTCCATTCAAAGTAATGTTCACCCTGCGCGTACAATTCATGAATAATCCTCCAGCTGTCATGAGCAACTTGCTCTGCTTCAGATCGATCTTGCGAAAGCATTTGACCGCGTTCGCCATTCATTACTGTTTTTACTTCTAGAGCGAGCAAACGTGGGTTCAACTGTACTTAAGGGGGTACAACTTTGCTAGAGCAACTGTTCAACGCGATTAATCGTTAATGGCCAGCTCTCGAACCCTGTGCAAATCCGCTCTTCCGTGAAGCAAGGCTGTCCGATGTCTCCTCTGCTTTTTGCTCTTTACCTGGAACCGCTTTGTTAGAGTGTTTTGCGTTATAGTAACATCCATGGGTTCCCTGTTTTGCGTAATGAAGTAAAAAATTGCTAGCATATGCTGATGACCTTGCATTTTTCTGCATTGACAAGCCCAGCATCGATGATGTGTTGTCCACGATAGATAGATTTGGCATCGTTTCTGGTGCTCAAATGAATCGCTGCAAAAGTTCTGGCCTATGGTTTGGTTCATGGGGCAAACCCCGGCAGTGTATGTTGGAATAGAATGGTCTTGTGTGCCTCCTAAATATCTTGGTATTCCACTTCATGCCTGCAAATCAAGTGCGCATTAATGGAGAGAGCGAGTTCCGGCTGTTGAGCGTTATGCTCAGACGTTTGTACCGCATCGGCTTTCAATTTTTCGTCGAGCCCAGGCTTGCAACACCTTTCTGGCAACAAGGATTTATTACGTACTTCAGGTCCTTCACTGCGCCAGGCATTGGATACAGCGTTTTCATCGTATATTTGCGACGTTTATTTGGTCTTCCAAATTTCAGCACATGCAGCATAATAACCTTTTCAGGCCTGTTTGTGCAGGAGGACTGGGCCTCGAGCCCCTGTATGTGAGACAGTTGGTTGCCCGTTTCTTCTTTTTTCGTGATTTTCCCATCCGATTATTAGAGCATTCTTGCAGGTTAACTTCATGACTCTACTTTCGAACTTAGTAGTTTCTTCCAATTTTAATGAACGCCCCCGTTTACTAGGCTTCATGCAGGAAGTGTATGCCTCCGCGCGTTTTTTACCAGTTCGGTTTTCAAATGAGCATTTATATTCTGTTTCACGCAAAAATCTGCAGGGATTTGAAATCGATGCTCTTCCCGCCCCCACTGTACCGTTCTGTCTAATTTGGGCTTTGACGAAGAAATTGTATCCCTTTTCCAGAATCTATCCCAACTGACGAAGTTGGAATGGTCGCTGGAAGTGAGGAGTGCTCTAGCCATGTAAATAGTCACATATGTTGTAATGCACTGTATTCCCCCGCCTTTGAAGGCAATAAAGAAATAAAATACCATGAAAAAAAAGAAGCTTTCTTGGCGGAGTGGTAGCGTCTGCGCTTCAAATGCCGGAAGCCCTGTTTCGATTCGACACCTCGACGCAGTTCATTTTTTTTTTAAGTAGTGACGTGTCGGCGGCGATGGCTGCGGCCACCTGCGCCGTGCGTGACATCACTCGGTTTCGCGCATGCGCAGAGGTGGCAAATCTGGGCTCCGGCTCAAGCGAAGCGCGGTGTTGACTTGCCTAGTGAAGCTTTTCGCTTCAAAAGTGCCCGTTTGATTTGAACGACCGTGGTATTGGCCCTCAGCGACAGTCGTTACCAAAAGCGGTCTCTGCGCTACAGACAATCATAAGTTAGCTTAAAATTGCAACTGCCCCGCCGCGGTGGCTGAGTGGTTACGGCGCTCGGCTGCTGACCCGAAAGACGCGGGTTCGATCCTGGCCACGGCGGCCGAATTTTGATGGAGGCGAAATTCTAGAGTCCCGTGTACTGTGTGATCCCGCCTGGGCATCTAACTCCGGCGCGACGAGCGCGCCACTCGCGGCGGGGCGCGCGTCCCCGTCAGGAAGGCGGGGGCGGTCCGACGGCTCCGGTAGGGCTTTGCGCGTCGTCACCAAGACGCCTTCTTTATGGGCATCTTTCGCGCCCAAAAATAGCTGGACCTGTCCCCTATAACGGGGGTCCAACAGTACCCGTCTAAATTCGCTAAGAAACACATTTGACGGCCAACTAACGCGACCAGTAGGAGAAGACACACGCGAGTGCTGGGTTGTACTCGTTCGTCGTGGGAAACGATTTTCCTTTCTAATTTCTAATTTATCTCTTTATTGCACGCAATGAATTGTTATGACTTGTTATTCAGCTGAATTGACAGCATATTCATTTTTACGCAATATTTTTATAAACAGAGCTTGAATTACTACTGTAGAAATAAGGTATTTTGAAGAAAACCGGGTTAAATCGAGCGAGTCACATTGAAAAGAGCCAAATCCAAAGTTTGCATGCTGATATCGACTAAATTATTTGCATAATTTTGCATTCGCCGATAGCGTACAGTTCTCCGAACAGGCAAACCATATCATACATAGAATATCACAAGCATATCGCACATATCAGACATAGACCCCGCCATGTACACATGTGCAGACCGGCAGCAAGCAGGCGATGAATAGGAAAAAAAAAAAATGAGAGGGAGTTCACATAGACCACTGAAGGGTTGAGCGGCAAGCGATCGTCAACGTCGGTCTGGAGTGCAGAACAAGTCAGGTCCGGATGTTTAGCAGTCTGCAATCACCAACGCCTCCAGTTACCGCGGAAGCCAAGTGACCACCATCACCGAGAGCGGAAAGTTAGCTACGCCATGAGGCTGGGCTCCGGGCGGCCGTGTCGGCAATATGAGAGGAGACGCAGCGCACACCCTCCTATCGCATGGAGAGCCGTTAAAAAAGGACGCTTTGGGACCTTCCTTCGCCCTTGTTTTCATTGGCGAGGAAAACGTACTGTATTCAGATTCTGGTTGGAGATGCTGCCCCGCTCGGACACACTTGCGTCAACTCCCGTTTTTAGGAAACTGCACTGTGTATATTCTATCAACGTAAATAACCGCAATCAAGCCATATCCTCTCTGCCCTAACAGCCGCTTTGGTCCTTTCCCGCGCCTCAGCGGAGAAATCGCGAAGAATACTTCAAAACCCTCAAGTAGTATCGAATGCATATTCAAGCTTGCCATGAATGAGTGCCTGCCATGGCACGCGAGAAGCATATATAACGTACAAAGATACAAAAAGTGCAAACAAAGGTGGGTGCAAACAAACATAATCGGGGAGAAACCAGATCTTGCGTCTTGGGTTGCCCTCCTTCTTGCTTCCAGATTAACAGCTTCTTAATGCTTCAAAATGCCCGCGTGCGTGCGTGCGTGGGTGCGTGCGTGCGTGGGTGCGTGCGTGCGTGCGTGCGTTTGAAGACCTTTTGAAGTCTATAAAGCACATCATTTATTGCTTTGGCGGTATAGGAAATCGATACCGGCATATTGCACTCCCCTGCTCGCCCCTCTCCACATGAGCTGTGGCGTGAGAGAGTGCAAACTTTATTTTGGACAATACTAGAACATCTTCCCTGCAATCAGGAGAGTAACTGGGCACCGCTGTGCCCTTGGCCGGCGTTGCCATGCATGGAAGCGCACCTCCGCGCGTTCCTGATTCGTCTTCAACTTATGCATGCCATCTGTCCTTTTAAAGGCCTAGGCACAGCTAAACATCTTGCTGCATGGGCGATGCACACGATACGTGCACTGCTGCCTGCCCCTCGTATACACATGGGCAGCCGCTGGAGAACAGACACCGGCACAGGATTGCCGCACATCCTTCCTGCATTAGGGGCGCCCTACCGGGCACAACCGATAAAGAGGCGAATGACTCGGAGGGCATCGGTTCGAATCACGATGACAGCTAGGAGTAGTAAAGCTGTGGGGGCTTCCATCTACGGCTTCGACCACTTTCACACAGGAAGTCGCATGGCCTCAGAGCAGGACGTCTGGTCAAAGACAGATTGTCTGTGTCTGCAGATAGTGGTTCTTACTTCAGTAGCCAATGTTCGCGTCGGCAGAGAGAATAATTGAGCGCGAGGTTTGGTTTGGTTTATGGGGTTTAACGTCCCGAAGCGGCTAAGGCTATGGCAGACGCCGTAGTGGAGGGCTCCGGAAATTTCGACCACCTGGGGTTCTTTAACGTCAACTGACATCGCACAGTACACGGGCCTCTAGAATTTCTCCTCCAAAGAAATTCAACCGCCGCGGCCGGGATCGAACCCGCGTCTTTCGGGTCAGCAGCCGAGCACCATAACCACTGAGCCACCGCGGCGGGCAATTGAGCGCGAGGGGACCTGGGTATCTTATTCAACAATCCGTCTACGAAGAGGTGATGGAGTATGAGGTGAAAGTTGGCGAAGTAGGTCGTTGTTGGCTTTTTGGTCACCCGGCTGCACAAATTACCACGAAAGTATAACTCGTTAAGGTGGCAATAGCAAGGCGCCAGACGGATCATAACCCACGAGCATACACATCGAATGACAAGGCTTGCGTTCAGTCTGTGATCTTCGCAAAGCTGGGGTACTAATTCGACCAACGTAGCCAGCAGCGTATTCCCTTCAAAAGACACTAACGGGATAATCCTTGGAAGTCTAGCGATCATTCACATGCCTTCTCGATTGAAGGCTTCCAGACAATACCCTGGTAAGGCGCTGAAAATGGGCTTGATGGACGAGCTGTACTTGTAAAACATCAGTCGCTAAGCGCAACGCGACGTAGGCGCGGGCTCCACCAGCCTTCAATGTCTAGGCGGCCTGTTTTATAGCCCGCGGAAGCGAAGCAGCCATGGTTATCTGTGGCGGATCGTCGACAGCCATGGGCGTCCGGAGGGGGGGGGCAAGGGGGGGCGGCTGCACCCCCCTGGAAAATCACTCACTCGAACCGTGAGTGATGGCCGCACGCCAGGGGCGGTGGTGCGTTCAGCCAAAAGGGTAAAAGCAGCCCCGCTTCCACGCTTTGGGTCACATCTGCGAAATGCCGCGTCCGGGCGCGCGCCGTTCGCCCGTTTTCAAACCACGCCATCGTTAGATCCGCTGAAGGAGCGGCACCGGCGAGCATGTGTTTCGAGCCGTCTTGAGATGGGTGTCTGTTTCTTTGATCTCTAGAGAGATAGCGACACGGAGGGAAGGACAAATCAGCCGTGTCCACCCCCGCTTTGTCGGGCTGTTCAGGGCCAAGCGGGCGATGAGTTGGCGCCGCCGCCTCTCACTGTCTCCTGCGATCCACGGGAGAGCGCAGTTCGGTAGAGGCGCCGCTTTCAGAATCTTCGGCAAAGGGGATTAGCAGTTGCTTTTGTTCACGGCGACGCAGTCTCCAGAGGCGCCCCCACACCAGCGTTCCTTGCGTCTTCTCCGAAAACCAGCGCCTTTGGTCAACGCAGCCCGATGGCGCCTGCCTGGCTCGCCTGTCACCTCTGGCTGGGCCTCAAATCACAATAGCGCCCATGTACCGTGCGATGTCAGTGCATGGTAAAGAGACCCAGGTGGTCGACATTATCCGGAACTCTGTACTACTCCGTCCCTCATAGCCTGAGTCGTTTAGGGGCTCTGACCCCCATAAAAAACACAAAAACAAATTTTCCGACCGGAGTGGCGAGTATCCCTTCCCCTCGGAAGTCGCGCGGCGTTCCTTTCACCCCCAAAGTGCGCATTCGGGGATATAGCGGCTAGTAAGCCCTTGCACGTGCGCGCGCCTCTGTTCCTGCTTCGGTGTTTTTATTAGCCGGTTGTCAACGAAGCTGAGAACAACCAAGACAGCGGACGAGAAAACGACGAGCGGCGAGCAGTGTGTGTGCGGTCGCTCGACTGTGCGGATGCGCGAGCAAGATGGAGCGAGGTGTATGAAGTTGCGAGCGTGCATTTATCTTGTAAACAAGTTTTCGTTGTATATATAGTCATCTTTTGTTTTCAACTTACGCGTTCAACCGTTTTTCCAATCAATGTGTGTGATGAGTGTGCACCGAGAACGTGTAATGAAGCACAGAAATGAATTTATCACCCGTGTAATCACGCAATTCGCCCAGAAAAATCCGAGGCGCCTACAGTTGCTGTTCATGGAATACTGACTGAGTGACTGTAGTTGCGTGTTTGAGAACATATTGTGCTGTGTGCTGGTCATCAATCCGGGTGAGTCGAGAACCCGTATGCAGCAAGACTGAGCACTCTTCTCCACGAAGTGACAGTATCTTTTTGCATTTTTATTAATTTTAATTGTTTCTTCGTTAATAAACTCCAATGTATCTCTCCTAGCCACGCTTTAATTTGCTGTTTGTAATTTTTCTTTCATGTGTGTATTTCACTTATTTTTTATTTATATATAAATAAATAAATTTACTCCGCAAATAGTGCCTTTTGCTACGAACATGCCCCCCCCCCCCCCCCCCCTCCGGCGCCAACAACCAATGGGGCCCCCCCCTGCAAAAAATTCTGCGGACGCCCTTGTCGACAGCAGAATATTAACCGCCGGGCTTTCTTCGAATGGGTTCTCAACCAGCTGAAGAGGCGGCCAGTTTGCAAAGTGCCGAGTGGTTAGTATCGGGCGTGGGCGTTTTAAGGCGATAGGTTTATATGGCCAATTAGCGACGAAAGCCGGCGTCGTTATCGGCGTCCAGGAAAAGTGGTCGACAAAACCCCCAATTATGTCATCAGCAAAGAAACAAATTGCTCCGAACATTCGCGGAAATAAACTGAGGGCCTCCAAATTGCGAGGCGAGCACGCAACCCATAGGCCAGGAAACCGCGTTGCTTTGCGGCGAATGGAGGCGAACCTCGTGTATGCGTTTCCTTACGACTGTGTGCAAATGAGTACGTGTGTCATTAGAAAGGAAGAAGAATGTAAATTAAAAAATTACTGATTTTGCCTTCAAAGCACGTAAGCAGTCATAAGTGCTCTGCGTAGATTTTTCTACTCCCCGATAGGTGCAGGCCGACTGATGAGGCTTAGATCGTGGTATAATGAGCTGATGAAAGTGCAGCCGCTTGAGTTAACGACAGGTTGCGTAAAATTATCCGCATGTCGATGACATCAGCGCGCACCAAAAACCTATCAAGTACTGTGTTAGCCAAAAGTAAGTAGGCAATGGGGTTTCCTCTCTGCCTTGGGTGGAGCCGAGCCCTTACAGCACTCCTGAAGACCAAAAGGTCTGGAAAGGTGAGGGCAGCACATCTTGTCCTACACAGACTTAAAGCTTAAGGGGTGCCATAAGTTCTCCGCTACTTATGTAAGAAATAAGCCTCATTGTCTTAATACTTTTGTCAAACAGGGTAAATCTTGCGGGCGCCGAGCACGAAGGATAAAAAGCATGTGGACTAACATCGATGGCAACACCGATCCCTGAGGCACACGGCAAAAAAAGCAAATGGCCCCGCGGTGTCGCAGTTGGTGCTCACGGTATTTGTTCTGCCTTCGAAGAATATTTTGCAAATCTGGGTGCCAGCGGAAGCAAATCGAGCTTTAGGTCAATAGAGTTCAAGATTTCTGCATGGCTGATGCGGTCGTATGCTTTTTCGACGTCTGTGAAAAGAATGGCATGAACACTGCCGGTGCAAGTTAAAGACGAGGAATATGACACCAAATCAGCCAGCCGGCCTTCAATGGTCAGAGATCGATAGAAGCCAGTTTGGGTGGTGTCAGAGAAACCATGCTGTGCAAGCAACCATGACAGTCGAGTGCCTAATATTTTCGCTCCCAGCATCCAAAGCGCCGGCGCAAGTGAGATAAGTGTGAAGTTCCCTGTGTCTGTCCCTGGCGCCTCAAATTTGAGAACTGGGGATCACGTCGGCTCCTTTTCAGGTTGTCTCGGACTGCCAAGCCGTGCTTGTCGGTGTACCGTTGATGTGTTGATAACTTGAAGAACACATCACGAGCTAGTTGGTTTTCCATGACACGAAAACAGCGCAAACTTCACAAAGGAAGCAGAAATGGTAGACGAGGCACGGGCGCTGACTAACAACTCAAATTTTATTGCTCTGACACATCGGTAAATATACACAAGGCATCAAAAACAACACACGAATCTCGGGCCATCTGGGCGTTCATTGCCGCGACTGTAAATGCACTCCTCACTGGAGTGACACGGGCGTGCTGAGCAGGTGGAGTGACCAAGTCACGCGAGAGATAATTGAATCCAAAAAAATCGCAAGCCTAAAAGACCGCTGTGTCAGCACCCCATCCATAGCCGTTCTGGATAAGGAATTTCGTTCCCTTGAGACAGCTCGGCATTCATGATTCCCTGCTCGTTTCCTGCTGCGATTGTGTTTCATGTCTTATCCTTCTCGTTGTTTCTGATGCCTTTTGTATATTTACCGATGTGTCAGAGCAATAGAATTTCAGTTGTGACTCAGCGCCCGTGCCTCGTCTACCCTTTCTGCGTCCTTTGTGAAGTTTGCGCTGTCTTTGTGTGTTGATAACATCGGCTTGTCGGTGTTTCGAGGAGCAGCACGAGCATAGCGCCACTCATATTCTTGTCAGGATGGCGTCAATCCAGTCCGGACACGGTCATCCTTTTGCCGTCCCCTGTTGCCGGAAGTGACTCGGGCAATATAATTATTGGGTGAAAACCCATTGGAGACGAGAACCAACCGTTCAGGATATAAACACAGGCAGTCCTTTCTGAGTCAGAAGGCAATGGGAGTCCATTTATTTCAGCGAGGACTACCAGAGGAGTCGCGAACATGAGGTATTTGTGAATATAGTATGTTGGACATGCTTGATTCAAGATTTTGCGGTTTTTATGCAGTAGTTAATATACGCCACATTCAAATCACTCCAATCAACGAAAGCACCGTTGTCCCTGTGCAGGCCACATGGCATTGGGAGACCGCACTTAGGGTCGAAACGGTGAAGGGGGTCGTATTGCCGTTTCCATCGCAATACAGCTTGCGCAGTGAGCGCCACGCAATGCGGAGCCTGCATGTTTTGCCAATCAATTCAATAAAGAGGAATCAGGACGAGCTGGGAGGAGCCACTGTCCGCTGCTCTGACTGTGCCCCAGCGAAGCCATTGCCTACCATGCGTATTACAGGATTTGCTCATTTGCGCCACTTGCTTCCGTATGGCGATTAAATTCCTAAGCAAGAAATGGTGTCAAGTGCCCGCCTTCCCGACTAGCTCGCGGTTTAAGCACGTAAGCCAACAGAAATATACAATATACAAACGCCTGATTACATCAGTCTCGAGTACACACCACGACTTCAACCCTACCCTCAGGGCGGAGATGTGCTCCTGCAGTCGAGTGTCTCTGCGTATATCTGGTCAATCATGGGCGCTTCTCCTCCGCCTGTTATGCGGCAAATATTGCGCTAAGGTATTTTTTCGGCTGTACTGAGGGGTACGGCCTGTGTGTCGTACGTGTGTCTTTTACCGTGTCTGTCTCCTTTTTTTTCGGGCTGCATCCATTTTTCGAAAAAAAAAATACATCAACCATCCTACATTAAGCTACTGCTCAACCTGAGTAATCTCCCACCGAAGTAAGAAAAAAACTTTACTATCCCATACCGACTTCCTTGTTCAGTAGGAATGAAGCCCCGAGAATCCCAGCGGGCAAAACTTTCATCGCAGGAACACGGCAGTCTAGGTTTTACTAGTGCGGTGACTGGATTCTATGCGTATAAGAGCCCCGTGCAGAGTCTAACCCTGGCCGTGGAGTTAAGATAGCAAGTCACCCCAAGAAGGATCGCTCGTCGAGATGTTCATTTTCGAGAATAAACTTTCCACACAGTGCTTACCTTTAGGACATTGAATACACAATGTCTGCGCCTTGTCGGCCGGTTTGTGCGGTGAGCGTCCTTCTGGTTGCGATCCCCTGGTGCGTCGGTATGGGCCGCATCATGTTCAGACTTTCCTGGGAACAAAAGAAAGGCCGCGACGGTGAGTCGGGCAACGTGGCCTGATGGGAGGGAGGACGATGACGCGTCTCCGGCGACTCGGATATCTCGCCAATGTCGGTGCCTAGTGCGCACGCAGGACGACAGGGGGAGTGCGACGGTGAGCGTCTCGTGACACCGTTGTACGTGAAGGCGTCATCTGCCCCAACCAGAACAAAATCGCAAGCCAACGAAACGGCATGTAGCACGGCATGTTGATGTAGCAGGCAGGCGCTCCGTTATAATTTATGCGAGCATATCGCAGCTCTCGTCGGTGTAGACGGTATCATATCGGCGCGAACGGTTGCCATTCTGTAGCCCATCCTATCCATTACATCCAGAGGCCCCAAACTGTCTTTAAACTCTTCAAATGCTATGAGCTGGCCACTATCGCGTCTGCAAATAGTTCAGCCATGCGCGTTGCAAAGACAGTAAAAATTCTAATAGTACCCTCCTGCATTCTTTGTCTCTCTCAAAGCCCCAGCCAAGGCCTCCATCCACGTCATCTTTCAGCGGTTCCGGGAAAAGGCGGACCTGCTAAATGGGGGGTCAGCACGCATTTCATTATTCGAACATTTTGACTAAAAAGTGAATTGTTCAGTTTGGCGTCTGGTCGCCTACTCGCTGTGCCCGCGCTCTTACTCTGGGCATCCACCAACCAAACATGCGTTTCTGCGCTGCGCTCGGCCCAAGGGTGACTTCCGTGGCATCCCGCTCTTGTACGCTGGAAGCCGTCGAGGCTTATAACTTTTGAGTCAGCCCAAAGAGGATACAACGCGTTGTTGGGCTACGCCTTGCAGATTCGATCCGGCACTCTCGAGTTCTCTAGCTTTGAGACGAAGTGTAAGTAATGCACCTAAGAAGTCGTTATACTTCTACTCTAAGCTCCCCTGTTGTCAAATTTTGGGTTCCGCTACGAACTGCGCACCGGCTTCGCTAATACCCCAACCCCGGCAGAAGTCTACTTCTGGGCGTAATCAATGTCTCTAAATTAAATCACCACTAGTCTTACTTCAATTATACAGTTGCTGGCCGAGGAAGGACCGGGTTAAAAATTTAATCTGACCTTAGAATAGCTGAAGCGAAGTTGAAACTGATTTTCTTCACGAATGTTTTTTTTTTTACTCAACAGATTTTCGTACCGTAAGCAGTATTCTGTCAGTTGAGAGTTCTAGCATACGCAAACGCAGCGACGACATACTCGCGTGGACGTATAGCATACCAGCCGGATGCCTGCAGCGCATGCGCAGTGGCCGGGTGAGGAGGTTGTCCGGCATACGCCTGCTGTGCTGCGACTACCGCAGACTCTCCAATATCTTCTCGCTACCTCTACACTTCATTGTCTTCGAGTCGGGAGCCTCTGATTGGTGCTTCGGCTCGGGCAGCAACACGTGGACAGTGCGCGGCAGCCAATGGGAGCGCAGTGGAAAAAAAGGTAGAGCGAGTCGACAACCGTCAGAGCGGACGGCAGCCTGGGCTGCTCACGTGACTCGGTGTTTGTCCAACGCAGTCGGCGACGAGTGCATGTGCGCAAGACGCGCGACGGAAAGTGTCTGGTGACAGACCGGATGGCAGAATGCGATCTCAGAAAGCAATCGCCTCGCACACTTCGTATGAGTGTTGCTATGCATGGACGCTAGAATTGTCCTTCTGGGGATTTTCCGTCGTTGAGCGCTGCTCTCCTCAGCATCAGTGGCGCTCGAAGACGTACACTCATAGCAGCAGCATAGCTGGCAGCTTGGCGAACAGAGGTTGTATGCCTGCGCAGAGCAGGCAGCGGGTTTCGCGACGCCACCTGTCATGACATGCGCTGAGGTACGGGTGGCCGGGTTCAGTCCACGTACAACGTAGAGCACGTTCTGCGTTACTGCTTGGACCACGCGGGGTGGTACCACGATATATCCAATGCCACAAACCAGGTACGATATAGTGTTCAAAAAAACTTGCCGCTCGCGTGAACTATATGTCCAGTTATATGTCGTCGTTCATAGTGTGATCTTAGTTCCATAATAGTCAACCGGCGCGCGCCTATCCCTAAAAACTCGAATAATCCTACCTCCGCGGAGGCCATGCCGGTTCGCCATAATGCCATAAAGCCATAATTTACGATCTGTAGCCCTAAAATATTCAATCTCATGATATAAAAGAAGCAAAGGTCTGATTTCAGCGCCAGCGTCATGGGTTCTTTATTTGCGCTTGTCTGCAACCCACCCATTGGCTCCCCGGCTGGGGCAGCAACACGTCGAGGCAGCTCGGCAGCCAATGGGAGCCCAGAGCAGCGCCGGTGGCGTGAGTCGGCCAGCGTGGGACCGGATGACGAACTGCACGCAGCGCCTGGCTCGGTTTTCTACCAGGACGGTCGGCGGCGAACGTGCGCTCAAGACGCACAAAGGAAAGCTTCTGGTGACAGACCGGATGGCAGAAGCCGATCTCTTCCAGACAGCGATGCACACGTGTACTGTCCGTGACTACGACTGCGCAGCACGCTGTCGCCATGCCCCGGAGAACAGTATACCTGGGAATTTTCCACCTTTGAGCGCGGTTCTTGTCAGCGCAGGTGGCGCTGTCGTATCGTGTGGTTTTCTGATCAATTCTGATTAATTTTCTTAATTTCTGATTAATTCTGATTAAATTTCATATTTTCTGCTTAATTTTGATTAATCACATGCCTGTGTGCTGCCCGGCGCTCCAGATTCACCACTATGTGCATCAGGCGGCAGGAATAGAAAAAATATTTGCCTTTGTCTTCATATCTCGACCACCTGAGAACTCACGGGAGTAAAGCTCAGCTTCATGATAATTAATGGAGTTTGATACCGCAAATTAACACTTGGGCTAATGATCCCTGTACTTTAGGGTTCTACAATATATTCGCCCACCTGGGTTTCTTTAAGGGCGTAGGTTAAGTCTATACTTCCCATCCACTCGTTGCTAAATTTCTTTCGTGTTCTTCAGGTTCTTAGCAACATATATCATTGGAATATTGCTTTGGAGTATTTTATTCCTCACTTTGGCTAATTTTTAATGGGCTATAATTATGGCTTCGTAGCAAATATTCTGATTTCTCGGGTTTTTTTCTCACCATAATGTATTTGCTCTTTTCATAGAAGAAAAGATTTGGTTTGGTTTATTGGGGTTTAACGTCCCGAAGCGACTCTGGCTATGAGGGACGCCGTAGTGAAGGACTCCGGAAATTTCGACCACCTGGGATTCTTCAACGTGCACTGACATCGCAGAGTACACCCGCCTCTAGAATTTCACCTTCATCGAAATTCAGCCGCCGCAGCCGGGATCGAACCCGCGTCTTTCGGGTCAGCAGCCGAGCTCCCGTAACCACAGAGCCACCGCGGCGGGGCAGTTGCAATTTTAAGCTAACTCATGATTGTCTGTAGCGCAAAGACCGCTTTCGGTAACGCCTGTCGCTGAGGGCGGATAGCACGGTCGTTCAAATCAAACGGGCAGTTTTTTGCCCTCTGAGCCCACACACCGACACCAGGGCGCGGTGTCGCGCATTGCAGTTTGGTTGGCTCAGTTGACGTGGGTCAACTGAGTTTTCAAGTTTTTGGGAGTGGTCCACCCAAGTTTCAGGGGTGGGCCAGGCCCATTTTGGGGGTGTCCCAGCTCGGTTCCGAACGTGGGTCAACTGAGTTTTCAGGTTTTCGTGAGTGGGCCACCCAAATTTCAGGGGTGGGCCAGGCCCATTTTGGGGGTGTCCCAGATCGGTTGCTAACGTGGGTCAACTGAGTTTTCATGTTTTTGTGAGTGGGCCACCCAAATTTCAGGGGTGAGCCAGGCCCATTTTGGGGGTGTCCCAGCTCGGTTCCGAATGTGGGTCAACTGAGTTTTCGTGAGTGGGCCACCCAAATTTTAGGGGTGGGCCAGGCCCATTTTGGGGGTGTCCCAGCTCAGTTCCTAATGTGGGTCAAATTAGTTTTCAAGTTTTTGTGAGTGGGCCACCCAAATTTCAGGGGTGGGCCAGGCCCATTTTGGGGGTGTCCCAGCTCGGTTCCGAATGTGGGTCAACTGAGTTTTCAAGTTTTCGGGAGTGGGCCACCCAAGTTTCAGGGATGGGCCAAGCCCATTTTGGGGGTGTCCCAGCTCGGTTCCGAACATGGGTCAACTGAGTTTTCAAGTTTTCGGGAGTGGGCCACCCAAGTTACAGGGGTGGGCCAAGCCCATTTTGAGGGTGTCCTAGCTCGGTTCCGAACATGTGTCAACTGAGCTTTCAAATTTTTGGGAGTGGGCCACCCAAATTTCAGCGGTGGGCCAAGTTCATATTAGGGGTGCCCCAGCTGGGCTCCAAACGTGGGGCAACTCAAATTTCAAATTTTTAGGAGTGGACCACCCAAATTTCAGGGGTGGTCTTGGTGCGTTGGCAGAATGAAACACGGAAACGTTACATTTATTTTCATACAAAATTATGCTGCCTATAATTGACATATAATAGCAACCATCGCTGCGAACTTTTGAAGAAACTATTTTCTAAACCGTCATATATGCCTTCACTTGATCCTGTCTCTGACTTCCGCACTCCGGTCTTCTTTTATTTGTTCAATACTATTATCTATAACAAGCAAATATAGTGTCGGGGTCAGTTGTTGAAATAATCGACCGAACCATGTCTAAAAGCAGCTATTGCGTCTTGTCTGATCACCGCGTAGTACACAATTCTACTCTACATTTTCGCGTTGTATTTTTGTGAAATTGTGTTTTTACATTTGTAACAACCACTTCTTATACCTGTAACGTCTTAGAGCCCTCAAGAATATGCGATGCACTGAATTCACTTTGATATAATTAAATTGACCTAACTTCAGCAGCAGAGTCCTTGGGCTGTGTTTAAATCCCGGTACTCAGCTCCGTTGACGTTTGATTTGACTCCGTGATGCGACTTAACGTTGGTGCTACCACGGCACCGGTTTATGGCGCGGCTGGTACTCTGCGGCTAGTTTTATTATTGACCAATTATTATATATTCATTGCAAAGCTATTAGCGTTACTTTACAACATTTCGAAGACAAAGAGAGAGAAAGAAATGCTGTACACTTGCAACAGATAAGAACGTGTGAAAGATTTACTTGTGCAATGAAAGGTCGTTAATTTAAGCGTTATTATTTCGAATATGATATTTTCAAAAAGCTTACCGGTTCTGTCAGAATACTTAGCTACGTGTGTAAAACAAGCCGTTAATCTGTACGCTTATTAGATTCGCATAGAATTCAAACTGCGCGCCACTTCCTGGCACACCCTGCGGGCTCACTTGCCCTGTGGAGCGATAGGTGGCGCAGACTTTCGGAAAAAGTTACGGAGCATGAGTCGCGCTGGAAGCCGAAACCGTTGAAGCAGGCGTTCACCTAGAGCACCGTCGCCAGATGCTCACGAAACGTGATCGTGAGCTACAGGCCGGTGGGGGTACTCGCGGAAAACATTACTCTCGCCTGGCCGTGTGGTGGCTGAACCCTACAAGACTCTGGCGAGCTGGTGCGCATTCTTCCAGCGCTGCATTAGCGGCGTAGAACCACTCCTCCGCGCGCGCGCTGTTTCCTGGCTTGCGGAGATCTCGGGCACTCACTTTTCTACTGTTGTCTGACAGTTAACTACTAAGTATGACTGGTCTCTAATTGGACACATGTATGGGTGTGGTTTTATACATATGCTGGGCGTTTCACGTAAGATTTTGCACAATTTTTTTTTAAATTGCCTTTTTGAGTTCAGAGTGTTTTTTTCGGCATAGCACGGTCAGCAGTGTAGTACACTAGAACAGAGCTAAGACGTGCTAACTAGTAGGCTGGTTAGCTAATACTGAATAGTTCATTCTTAAACAATTACAGTTCGGCTCTTTCATTACTGAGAGGCCTGTAGCCCATCGTTAGTAATATCCATATCAGTTTTTAGAATTTCGAAAGCGTGGTTCCCCTCGGCGCTGTGTTCCAACAAGTTTTGGCTACACCGCGCCAAATATACATGAGCATTCGAGAAGCTTACAGGCAAAGGAACCTCTCCAGTGCATGTAACTCGTCGAAATAGCCAAAATATGTTCGGCTACAGCGCCGAGGGCAACCACGTTTTCTAAATTCTAGAAACTGATATGGATTTTACTTAATGTGGGCTACACGCCTGTAAATAACTAAGGAGCCTAAAAGTAATAGTTAAAAAGTTAACTATTCAGTATTAGTTAACCAGCCTGCTAGTTAGCACCTCGTACTGTATTCTGATGTACTAGACAGCTGACAATGCTATCCCGAAAAAAAAACTCTTCTAACTCAGAAAGCCTATAAAAATTGTGTAAAGTCTTAGGTGAAACACCCTGTATATTATTCATTTCTGCATAACCATCGTCACGACAAAGGCCAACGACCACCGATTACTGCTGTTTTTGCATCAGCGTTATCTAACAAATTTCCTCAGTTGGACACTCCGTATCACTCTCTGCCGTCTTCGACTGTGTTCTTCCTCTCCAATTGTCCACTACGACACACTTTCAATTTCAGCAAGAATGACTTCAACTCGCGCTTGCTCTCTGAACTTATCTGTCCGCCTTAATATTACACCTATCATTTTCCTTTTCATCACTGAGGGCCATGATCTTTACGTATGTTCGAGCGTTTTTGTTAGCCTTCCAATTTTGGCTCTAAATGAATATCTACTACCTGCAGTGTTTCAGCGTGCACCCAAATGTCAGTACGCTGGAGCTTTCGTATTGCGCCTCCACCGAAATGTGGCCGCCACGGTCCGGATTAAACCCGCGGTCCCGTGTTCAGTCTTCTGCGGTAGGAGTAAAGAGATGCAATACCGCTCTCACATTTAGCCGTCGTCTGTCTGTCTGTCTGTCTGTCTGTCTGTCTGTCTGTCTGTCTGTCTCTCTCTCTCTCTCTTCCTTGTCTGTCTGTCTATTGCTTGTTTGTTTGTCTGTCTCTCTGCCTTGTCTGTCTGTCTGTCTCTCTGCATAGTCTGTCTATTGCTTGTTTGTTTGTCTGTCTCTCTGCCTTGTCTGTCTGTCTGTCTGTCTGTCCGTCCGTCCGTCCGTCCGTCCGTCCGTCCGTCTGTCTGTCTGTCTGTCCGTCCGTCCGTCCGTCCGTCCGTCCGTCCATCTGTCTGTCTGTCTGTCTGTCTGTCTGTCTGTCTGTCTGTCTGTCTGTCTGTCTGTCTGTCTGTCTGTCTGTCTGTCTGTCTGTCTGTCTGTCTGTCTGTCTGTCTGTCTGTCTGTCTGTCTGTCTGTCTGTCTGTCTGTCTGAATGTCTGTCTCTCTGCATTGTCTGTCTGTCTGTCTGTCTCTCTGCATTGTCTGTCTGTCTATTGTCTGTCTGTCTGTCTGTCTGTCTGTCTGTCTGTCTGTCTGTCTGTCTGTCTGTCTGTCTGTCTGTCTGTCTGTCTGTCTGTCTCAAGCCTGCATGAGGACAAAAGAAAGATGAAAGTATGAAAATGTGTATACACGCGTTCACAGCCAAAAGTGAAGGCTCGCGCTGCTGGGCACCCAGTTTCAATTAGAAGCGTACAGACAGAACTGGAAGCATGCAACGCCAATATAGAACAATATATGCGTTAACGCCGAAAAAAATACGCAACAACAGTGTGACCGTAGCGCATTTTCCATGTGTTCGAGAGGAGGAGAAAAATACGGGGAATTGACTGGCGCAGTCAAGAGTGCTTCGTGTGAGTGCGCACTTCCGTTCGTCCTTCACGTGTGGCAAACGGAAACAGCGCCACACACCATCCTACTGAACAGTTCTGTATGCGTGCTTGCGTGGACGCACACAAACTGCCTCTTCTTCTTGCCGCAAATGCAGTACCTCCTTTTCGTCGATGCATAAACTAACAGCCCGAAATTGTGACCCTATCTGGAAGGAAGCCAACTTGTGTATGCGCTCGTGCATCACAACGCACGACTCAAACTGCACGAATTGTCCACACCAGATAGCAAACACCTACCAAGAATCTTGTCATGGTATGTACGTACATTATTTCGACCTTGTGCCGTTGCCTAGCAGCCCGAATTACTACCCTAGCTTACCCGAGTGAATCGGGTAAGCCAGGGTAAATTCAGAGGAGTTTCACGCCACCTGTGCGCGAAGTTGCCCGGGAAGAGCAACATGGGTCGCACAGTCCCTACGGGTGGATGTGACAGGAACAGCCACCTGCCAGTGCAGTGGCGCGTCGCTTAACTGCTGCGCCACTGCGCTGGTAGTGGTATACGAGGACTCGCCGCCATCTATGAGCGTTACGCAGAGATTGACCAGTTCTTCTGATAGGGGCATTACCCCACTAAAGATATTGCGTCATACCCTTAAGGCGGAACTTGAGTGTCCCGTTTCGCGCGTCTACTCGGTTTAACTACTTAAACCCCTACCTATTTTCCCCTATCCCCCGCCCACAACCTGGAGCGTTTGGTGCACTCGGTGGAGCTGGATAATCAGCGACCTGTGGCCGGACAGGCGACCCACTTTCTGAGGGCCTAATCTTACTCCCCAAAAAGATTATTCCGACTGACCGACTTATGAGTTGTACACCCGAACGCCAGTGAGTGGGACGGAGAAACGCGAACACATAGCGGTGAAGAAAAAAGCCTGAGCGAATGTTTTCAGTCGAACGTAAAAGAAAGTGAATAAGTGAAGAAAATAAAAAATGGATAGGAATGATTACTTGTCACCAAGTCTTCTTTTAGACCGCGGTAACCCGAAAAGCAAAACTGATTACCCATTTCCACGCATTGTAGCTCGGTTTAATTAACGGTTGGCAGTAATTTCGTGCCCTGCAACTGACACGCTCGTGGTGGCCCCCACTTCGTGTAAGAATCGCCTCATCGGCGCGCCGCGTCTTCGGGCATCCCGGGCGCCTCCTCCTTCCTCCCAGCGTGCGCCGACAGAGGCCTGCCCCCGCCGCCGCTCTTAATCGGCGCGGGACGAAGAATCGCGGGCGCCCCGACCTTGGCGCCCTTTTCGCGCTGCCTACTCCGGGTCGAGCCCCCCATTCATGCGCGAGCCACGCATCGCAATCAGGCCTCGCGCGTGCGCACTCCTCCTTCCTCCAGCGCCGCGGTAGCGCGAGCGCCGCTGTCAGCGCCGGTGGCCTCCAGGGGGCGCGCGGCGCTGAGCTTCGACGAACACCTCACTGTCGTGCCTACGTCAACTGCTCGCGCATCTTTTAAGGTAGGCCAAAAAGGCAGGAAAAGACACCACGAAGAGGAATGCTAACAGGACGAAGAGAAACAGTCTCGTCAAACCAAACGACGTCGGGCCCACTCTTTCGGATAGCGAGGGAGTGACGGTGACAGTTTTTAGCGCGAAAGCGCCACTTCACTAGCAAAGCTGAAAAACCCGAGGTATGTGTGAGGCGTAAATTTTTGACGGAGTGTCAGCGGAGGCAACGCGCGGATCCCCTCCCCGCGCGCGGCTGCCGATAGCGGCTGATGATAACATCTTGCATGCAGTTGCCTTTGAGGCAGTCTTGCCTCAAGTGCCTTCGCACGTCATACTCGGTTTAGCAGCGCTAAAATCCTACCATTTTTTCCAGTTCCCCTTCTATCGCCGCTTCAATGTAATTATGCTGTTTACTATTGACTGCTCATTCTTTTTCACATCTGCAGCTGTGTCAGGGAAGCTTTCCGCGGTTTTCCCGACTGCTCATTGTTTATTTTCACATCTGAGGCTGTGTCAGTTAAGCTTTCCAGGGTTTTCACGGCGCCGTCTTAGTAGTATACGTCTGTAGTAACTTCAATCTGAATGACGTCGCGGACAGAGGAACCACGGGATTGCGTTATGGTCGATGAGGAGGATCAGTGTCGCGTTCCCTACAGCCTCCCAGAGACAATGCGTCACCTACACGATCATAAGGTTATCCGACTGGGTCTGGAACCTACCTTCTTTAAAAGGGGCCGTTGTTGCGCGCAGCTGCTCCTGCCACTTATTCGCCGCGGGATTCGAGCGGGGACTGCAGGGTAATAAGAAAGGGAGCGCTACGAAAGACACACACACAGAACACACATGACGAGATTGGAGCAATTTTCTTCGATTACTCTCTTTCCTTGCACGTCCCTACTCAGCTTTTTTTTCTGCAGGGGCTCACCGAGAACGCTTAAAATGACAGTTCTGCCCGCAAACGTAAACAATAAAGGGAGCCCGGTGGCGAGCAGCAAGTGGGCCTCCCAGCGGCCGCCTCCAAGGGCGCACCGCGCCGCGCTCCAGTTGCGGCCGAAGCCTTCCTTGCTGTAGCGCATCCTGCATGAAGCACGTACCGCAGAAGCCGCTCTCGTCTCTCTCTCGTAACTGGATGCGCGAGGGCGGCAGGGGGCGGAGTGGGACACGACTGCGTGTGAGTGTTTTTGCGTGGTCCGATGAGCCCCTGGCTCGAGCCACGTGGGAGCATGAACTCCCTCCAAGGGCCCGCCTGTCAGCGGCACCTGTTAACGCCACATGCGCCAGCTTGCGTGCGTACGCTACGCAGCGACCCGCTTGTTTCGCCCTTTCCACTGACTGCTGCACCGGACCACCTCCGCAAGCTGTTTGAATGACTGAAAACAGTGGCGGACGGCGGAATGACTTCCGAATAAAACCAGTAGTCTGCGGCGATGCGGGGAGCTTCTCAGCGGTGGGCGCGCCTGTGTCCGTTGGGACGCCTTTCAGACGTCTTTTGACGAAACAGAGGAAAACGAAGCAAACAAATATACCGGGAAAGGTACTGAAGTCCGAATGTATCGGTTGTATAATACTTGTATGCATTACAGACCTTCTACACGTACAGGCGTGAGCAAAAATATTAGCACAAGTGACGCCACCGGAGTGGCAAAACCGCACCGCGGAAATGGTGCAGAGCCGCGGTTTCGTAAGCTCAGCGCCTAGCACTGTTATCTGGAGCTCCAGTGACACGTCACTTGAGTCCCCGAGGAGTGCCGTCAGCTCGCTCGGTCGTTAACATCCGGCGAGCAGGGGCGTCAAAAATTCCGTTTCGACACAAGCCACACTGATGACAGTTTTCTACCCGGCTCTCTCGTCTGGCTTCACGTGCCGTCTACTTCCCCTGGCCTTTCCTCCAAACTTCTCCCCAAGTACCACGGACCTTACCGCATCGTAGAGCGCACTTCCCCGGTCAACTACATTGTCGACCCGGTGACACCCTCCACAGATCAACGCCGACGCAGCCGCGAGACTGTTCATGTGTCACGCCTGAAGTCGTACTATGACCCGTGTGTGTTGTCGTCTCCCTGACTCGCCAGGATGGCATCGCCTTCAGCCCGGGGGTAATTGTAAAGAGGAAGATGAGCAGCGGCGGCCGCCGCTCCGCTAGCGCGCGGCGCGAGATCGCTGGCTGGATGGCCGAAGCTCGGACCGGCATTTTGGCTAGCTGTCGCTAAGTTACTTTCCCCGGAAATCCTGCTACACAATCTTTTTTTTTTTTCCTCAGGGAGACTGCACTGTTACAAAGAACACTTTCTTATTAAATATTCCACAACATTCCCATTTAAGAAACTTTGTTACGCAGGCCCGTAGGCAGGAATTTTTCTCTTTTTTCAGGAGAGGCCCAAGGGAATTTCTTCTAGCCAGCGGGGGGGAGCGGGGGGGGGGGGGGGGGGGGGGATGCTTTCAGCTGGCTGAGCACTGCCAAGAGATCAGGGGGGTGAACTTGATTTCGGGGAACCCCCCCCCCCCCCCCCCCCCCTTGGATACGTACATGGTGTTACGGCTACCCTGCATGCAGTCTCACGAAGATATACTCGTATTCAGCGCAGGCTGTGAGCCTGTCTGACATCCCACATCTCTAGTTCCTGCATATTATCCTTGCATTCATATGCAGAGACACCATTGCTTTTGCAGACTTCAGACTGCTGTCCTCCAACGAAAATAGAACCAAAAGCTTCGAAGGACGCTATCGCTTGTGCGATTTTTGGTTCTCTCTATTTCCACATAGAACCAAAAGAGAAAAGCACGCATTCATGATTTCAGTGGCGAAACAAAGAAAATTACCGACCTTGCTGTAAGCTTTCTTTGTTTTGTTTATTTTTTTTTACAATCATTCACTGAAAACCTTGAAAGAGGACAAGAGAGGTAAAAACTCCGTGAAGGTCGCCGTGCCACTTGAAGCCAATCCTCTTTTAAATGCAGAAAATTCGATAGCGTGCAGTGCGAAAGGAATAGTCAGCATGATGAACGTTCTGTCCAAGGTGGCGACAATCCAGTCACTTTTTTTCCACTCCTCGCAGCGCAGCGCAAACGACACGGACAGAAGCGCGGCCGGTGTCGAAGGCAGCCGCCGCGCGGGGCTTCGCCGCATCGCTCGCGCTACCGGGCCCCCGCGCTTTTCCCACGAGAGAGTCGGTGAGACTTTTCGCCGGGGAACGGGACGGAAGCCCCGGTCTCGGCGGGCGACGCATGGGAGACCGCGCCGAGTTCCCAGCAAATTAGCGGCCGGCCGCGCGCGCGTCACGGGGGCGGCCACCGCCGCCGCCGCAGTGGGGCACACACACTTGCGACGACGCTCCCCGCAGAATGAGGGGGAGGCGGGGGCAGCTCGAGACTGCTCGGCCTGCGGCTTGCCGCCACATGCGCCCTGGGCGGCCCAGACTAACCACGCATCGAGCTGCGGGTAGTCAGTGCCGCTCGCGCACTCCGATATATGCACGTCTGGGGATCCGAGACGAGTGATCTGTCTGTCCGCACTGCACGCCGAGAAGAATGTGGCCCTAAGATGAATGCAGAAAGAGTTGCTGGCCGAGCTCAAATCTAGCGTTCAGACCTAGGGGAACACGTGCTGGAAAGCCGATCGGCGAGTGTGCTCTACTGGCAGCGGTTTTCTACAGGCTCGCCCGATTCCAAGCACGCGAGAAAAAAAAAAAGAAAAACACAGTGCTGGCTGACGCGCGGTGTACGCCTTTCGCCAGCAACCCACGCAGCAGCCCATAAAGGCGGCGGTCCCTAGCCATGCGGACCGATCTGCCGAAGCTAGCGCTGCACCAGTCCGATGAGACGAAAGCCGAAGCGCGCCGCTTTTTCTTTGCTTTCGCAGCGGCGACAGTGCGCGAACATCCGCCCGACGCTTCCCGCTCGTCGTCGTCGGCGAGGCTTCCGACTCCGGTGCGACGGTGCGGCCAGACGAAAGTGTCGGCTGTCACCTCGGCCGCCGGAGGAAGAAGGGGGAGGGGGCAGCTCCTCCGAGCGGCGTCTGAGAGCGCGTATCTGGGATGGGAATCGGGCGCCGTGCGAAAGGAGGCATCTCCGCGCACAGCGCCGGCAGCCAAGGCCGCGCAGCGTTTCCCGCAAAACGCGTCACCGTTTTCGTCACGCCGTTTTCCTCGCTGTGTGAACGACGGGCGCGTCGATAGACGCGCTGCCTCCATTGTTCTCCCGCTGCGAGAGACAAAGGCGTCGGCGGGAATATGCGGGCGAGCGAAACACTGCGGCGGAACCACGCGGCTAACTAGCAGCCGCACTCCCACGAAATGCCACAATTGTGGCGGTGGCGGCCGTAATTGCCTCGCGCTCTTATTTGTTTATTCTTCTCTATTTCTCTTTCTCCCACAATTTGCCCCGCCGAGGACTCGGTTTCTGTGGGCAGCGATGCCGCAGCTACGTCACACGGGACGTCGAGCGGCGTGCGAAACAGCGGGCTCTCCGGAGACTCGAGAATATATTTCAGAGCGCTTTCCTTTCCGTTCCTTTATATTTTTATTCTTTTTATGAGTCGGACCGCGGCATTAAGACCGAGCCGCGTTGAGCTCTGACCATACCGCCGTTTACACCGCGCAGGCGTCGCACGAGGACGTGCATGAGCGTAGAAAGCAAGCCCGCTCCCGCAAGGCCACTGCAAACGACGAGTGTCCTGCAGAACAAAGGATAAGTTGTCGCTTTCCTGCGGCGCGGCTGACTGCCGACCGCAGAAAAAGGAACTCTCATTTGCAACTTCGCGTTTCCGCCTAACCTGCGCTCTTTGTAGAGTTGGCGCGAAAAAGCGCCCATCAGAAACGCAGTGTGCCTCCCTTTGAGCTTTCGTGCATCATGCCAAAAAACACCACAGTAATAATAAGCTGTACATGGCTTCTTCGACCGTCGGCAACCATCAGCACGCGCTGTGAGCGACGTCGCGCTGATGGAAGACAATTTCGCTTAGCATCAGAGAGTTTGCATTTTTCCGCACTGCAATCTGACGACCTCCTGAAGGAATCGAGGCTTGCCGGGGGCGTCAAGAGCGCCGCAGGAACGCCGGGCAGGTGGCTGAAACGAGTTTATCCTTGAATTCTAAAGCAGTGCGCCCGTTGCCGCTGTCGCTGCCCGTCAACATGTGCAGCAACAATGTTCAAGTACACCTCTGCACCGCGCTATGTTTGAGGGGCTGTCATTTCACGTGCTCCAGGCATGTAACTTTACGGTAACTTTCTAGCGGTGGTCGGAACACGGGTATTTGTACACCTTAGTGAAGGCACGCCTTACTTGTAGGACGGCGCTCTTCTCTCACTGGCTGCCTGCTGCCTAGCAGCCACTCAGCGCCCGCACCAGCTCCCGCTAGGGAAAGGAGCACTTGCCGCCCCGAGGGTTGTCCTTTTGAAGTCTTCCGACCGTCGAGAGCGGGCAAAGGGCACCGCGCTTCTTCACCGCCCCAGTGACAGGCGCCCCCGCTTCGGCGCTGGAGGGGGCGCGGATGGGACGAGCAAATGATCCCTAATGGTAAGGGAGGCCTCCTCCTCCGCGTGACGCCTGCGGTGCCTCGCAGGGTGGAGGGGGATGCTCCTGTGCGCAGTGCCACCTGCAGCCGGCCCGCGTGTAGCGATAAATAACGAGTGTCTCGGCCTGTCGAGTCTTTTGTCTCTGTGGTCGGGCCGGCGCCGGCGGACAGCACGGCGGACGAGATCACGAACGCAAGTGCAGACCAGACAGAACCCGGAAGCTGTCCTTGGCGCCAATGAAAGAAATAGCGCTAAAGTAGGGAGGAGGTGTCAGCAGTGACCCCCCCCCCCCCTCTTTTCACCCACTACCTTGCCCTTGGAGCCCATGAAACATGTTTTCCAGGTCACACTCCACCCGGCGGCGTCGGTTATAGAATTCGCGAACGCCGGAGCTTGCCGTAATGACCGAATTAGCAAGTTCCGTTAAACGGGCTTCTTTGCTTCTCCAATGCGTTTGGCCGAGTAGCTGAGCTGCACTACGCCACTCCCTTCCCCGCGATCTCTTCTTTTTTGAGAAACTTCAGCGTTAATGCGAAAATTTACACTTTAAAAAATAATGTCATGGCATACGCATCTCCGGTTATGTGTGTGTGTGTGTGTGTGTGCCCCCGTATAGATACTAAGTGGGGTAGTCTGGTCACCTGAGCTAGAGGTCAGCGTAGAGAAGGGGAAGAAACGAGAAGACTGCCGATAAAAGGTCCACATGGCATACTGAAGTGCAGCGTTGCCTCTGAGAAATCTGAGAGCGCTGGGCTCCAATGCAGTATTATATTCTTGAAGCAGAGCGCAAAGTTTGGCATGTTGGTATCGTTCATTTTGATGGAAGGACAGCACAAAAAAGGGACGGGACTCTTTAAGGCACACATGTCATTTATTAAAGCCCTATTAGGAGAATAACCGGCAGTGTGTGTTTGTTAGTGTGTATTGTGTGTACTGGCAGATGGCACAGAAGATCCCAGCGATGGCAAGAAAACCAGGTGACGTAATCAAGCTGCCCTAGGAAGCACGCAGCAAGCCAAGCACCACAATTTCAGACAGTTATATACACTTCGTTCTTCTCCCAATGTATATCCCCCACTGGCCGACCTAAATGCGGCGCCAGCTTTCCCGACATCCGTAACAAAATTGTTACGTAACCGTTTGTCATACAGCGTTTCGGGTGGTATCATAACATTTCAACTTGCATATAGCTTTCATGTACTAGTGAAGTTAGAGGCTAGCTTGCGACAGGGGTTCGAACCGACGACATATGCACATTCAATTATATGCCTTCCCAGACTGTTCACATCTTTCTTAAGGCACGGTTGAGATGTCCGCCGAGATGTGAGACAGTTACTGCGCCATTTTCTTTCCTCAAAAACCAATATCGTATAAAAATTGTGAAGCAACCGTTCGCCGTACACCAGTGTGGGTGGTGTCATACGAATTCTCGTTGCAAATAGCGTATACGACCGCTAGGTTGTAGTCACTCCCTAGACAGGGTATTCGAACCGAGTGTCGGCGCGTTTCACTCGGACCTTTATGGATTCAGCGTTTGTGGAATCAGCGATCGGAGGTGCGTCCTCGTTTAACTTCTCAGCGCGCAACCTGCGTCGAGGTCGAACGCTCACGATAACACTAATGCTTGGCCTCCACACCACGTGAGCGGACTTCAGTGCCCTCTGAATTTTCTTCCCCTCAATCGCGAAAAATCACAGAGAGGTGCGGGTACAAAAAAACAAGAGCACTAGCAAAACAGCAGGCCAGAACAGCAGCTTGGGCTTGTTGCTGATCCATCTCGAAGTAACAGCGCAAAAAACATAGACAGGACGCATAGAATAAGAAGACACCACGAGCGCTGCAGCGCTCGAGGTGTCTTCTTATTCTATGTGTCCTGTCCGTGTTTTTGCGCTGTTACTTGGAGAAAACAGCAGGGCTGAGTAAACTGGTTAGATATGGTTACTTTAAACGAGTTGGCATCAGCGATGCAGGCATTGAATGAGGGGAGGTGGTTCCAGCCGTTGCATGTTTTCGGCCTAAAATTTCTAAAATGCGTGTTTTACTTTTTTTTTATTCCGCTTCTTTCGAAAAAAAAATGCGCTTTTTTCCGAAAATCCTAGCGCCAATAACTGCGAGAGAAGAAGATCGATTTTTTTTTTTTTCAATCCTTGAGCAAGAACAAGACGGAAGAGATGTGCGTATTTTATATATTCAGTTAACCGCAGAAGACGACGCTTGAACCGGCATCTCGGCCAGCCGTAAAACTAGCGCATAATTAGCGAAGTGAGGCCCCACACAAATTCCTTCCCTCTTCCGTGGCGCGTGCGAAATATCGCAGATATGCGGGCATATATAGGAAGCGAATGAGCGACGGAGCTCGTGCGCGCGTGACCAGCGAATTAAATGAGCCCCGTCCGAGACGCTTATTGACGACGCGGAGAGCAGCAAACCCTTTATCGTTCTCCAAACAGGATGAGCTGAGACCATTTACGTACCCTCGCGAACTTTTCACGGCGACTCTGCGTGGCGAGAAAAAGAAGGGGAAAAAAAGCTCAGCAAGAGACCAGGAAAGGATGAACAGCTTGCTTTGCCTCGCGAGTTGAGGACGCGTCGTTTGATCAAGTCCGCAGGTCACGCGCGAACGAGGAGGCCTGTGCACCGTTGCAGTGGGAAGAGCAGAAAGAAAATGTCCCGGCCACCGCAAGGGACTCGAAAATATCACTCCGCTAACAATGGGAAAAAGAGCCTTCTGGCTGTGAAAAATTCTCACGGCGTCACTTATCGTCGAGTGGCGGCGGGGCCCTTTTTTTTTTTCGTCATGCAGTGAGCGCGTGCGGGGAGGCGAGGGCATCTGATCCAGTAAAGAAAAAAAAAGTGTCGAGGGGAGGGCTTTCTCGTTCGGTGTCGAACAGGCCAGGCTGTAGCTTTGCTGTGGGCATGGGAGAGCGCTGGTCCCCATCATTTGCCTCCCAGAGGAGTTACGATACACCAGCCGATCTAACTATAGAGGACAACGGACACGGCGCATTTCGTTTGAATCCATGGGTGACGTATTCGTCTTCCGGCCAACACTAGACAGTTTTAGTTGGGCGTACGCGGAGTCTGTGCAAGAACTAAAGTTTGTGTGTGTGTGTGTGTGTGTGTGTGTGTGTGTGTGTGTGTGTGTGTGTGTGTGTGTGTGTGTGTGTGTGTGTGTGTGTGTGTGTGTGTGTGTGTGTGTGTGTGTGTGTGTGTGTGTGTGTGTGTGTGTGTGTGTGTGTGTGTGTGTGTGTGTGTCAACGTACAACGGGCATAAAATGAAACGTCCATCAGCTTGCTTTGGGACGACAAATAAATCCTGGATGTGCATGTGGTTCTGCGTCAACCACGTGGTTTGGCGGTCAGCCCTTACGTCTCCTGGTCTTTGGAACTGTAGTTCCGTCCGCTCTCGAGTCGGCATGCAAGACTTATTTACTCCATGAACTGTCAGCCTCTGGCTCAGGTCTGTCTTCCTCTCGAACTGATCCGTCGGGAACACAGCGCAGGTCAAAGGCTGCGCAAAAATATTAGCAAAGAAAACAACGGGTCGGACTCCCTGCCTACTAGTTTTCGTTTTCATGTAAAGCTCATAAATAACTCGGTATTTTCGTCATAAACCTGCACTCGTCCAGCAGTGCTCTCGTGCGCGCCTCATGCTTCGCTCTCCACCTGTTTGGGATCGAGCGCCAAGGATCAGAGCCGATCCGCTCGCCAGCGCGTCCATCAGATCTCTTCATGATCCGCGGCTCGTGCCTGATGGTTCTCGCGGTGCGGCGGATCGGCGTGTGGCCAGCGCGGCGGGTGAAATCCGTGACCCAGTGCGGCGGCGGCGGCGCCAAGGTCAAGATGCGGATCGAGCGTGTCGGCGGCGCTGAGGTCACCCGCGGGGTTGTTCCCGAGAGGTCAGCGCGCATTGTTGGGGCGCCATCAGCGGCCCTAATGACGGGGTCGCGACCCAACGGCGTCCCCGATGGCCCGCATACCGACGCTTCTTTCCCCGCTGGTCCAAATATGGGTGCGTCTCTCGCGTGCGAAAGGGCCGTTGCGCGGGGAGGGGGTTGCCGCCGACCAGATCGGCAGCGCCGTGGGAATCCGCGGGCGTCCAGAGGCGTCGCGCGCGCCGCGGGCTCCGACCCTCTCTTCGCACGGCGCGCCAACGGACTTCGCGTGGCGCAGCGCCGCCCGATCCCCGCTCACGAGAGGCGCTGCTACCCTGCTACCCGTAAAGCCCCTGAAAAAACTAAAGTAGCGACAAGACGCCCTCCCTCTTCTATCCTCCTCCCCTGCGCGCCGGGCGAACGACTTTTGTTTTCTTTGTGATTTCATGTGACTGCGGTGGCGACCTCCAGCCCGCTCCGAAGGAACTAACGCCCCTTTTCAATTGGTTGCGCTGGATTCCCGTACTTGCCGAATTCTTCTCTATGTCTCCGCATTAACCGTGCGTTCCGCTGCATAAATACATCGGTGACTTAGGAGAAACATTTGCATGCTTCACTGAATCGTCTAAAGGCAATAATGAGCACGCATAGATGGACTGTTTTGGTAGAGCCGCACGCGCACCGTGTCCGGGTGCGCCGGGCTTTATGCGGCGTGCCAAGTTTGACATCGAGAGTGGGGCGCGCATTGAACGTGACCGTGAATCACGAGGCCGTTGAATGAATTTGCGGTGATCTGTTTTGGTGAAGAGTATGCAAACAGAACGACCGTCCCCGCCGGAACGCTGGGCGTGCTACAACGGATGCACAGGCTTGACATTCTAAAAGGCACCTGCAAGTGAAGGCATTCTTAATTCGCGTGGTACATCCGCTCTTCTAGTGGCTTTTAGTTTTGGTCTGCTCTGCTGAAGTGTATCGCGGACCAGGTAAGACGCTTGAGGGAGTGCTCGAAATACGGTATGAAGGCCACGCTAAGTGTGTACTTATCTGTGCCTCCCCTAATGTTCTTTTGCTTGCATGAACTGTAACGATATAGAATCCCGCATTAAAATTTTCTTTGGAATAGTTACTTAGTAAGGAGAAAACCTACCTCGCAAATATCCTTCGCCTGCCAGCAATGGGATAATAAAGTTCTACATAAATGTTTCATCGGTATCAGTCATTTAGTGAAAAGCAAAACCTACCTCGCTTTTAACACATCTGTCCGATAATCTTCCATATTCGTATAGTCGCTATTAGAGCACTGCACGGGCCTTAATTATTCACGCGTCCCGAGCCCGTCAACCTTTTTCGTTACCCGCCCCAGCCCGGCTCGATTTTTTCGATATAGGCCCGAACCCGGCCCGCGAGGTATAGACATGCCCGGCTCAGGTTCGGAGACAGCCCGAGTGCTAAATGCACATCGGTAAAGCGAAAGCCTTTTGTTATACGGATCTCATTTTAAAAAAAAAAGCGGCTACAATACTTTTAAAGACTGAGATAGTGGAGGCCTCACTCTGGGCAACGTTAACAAAAAAAAAACGTTTTAGCATTAATAAAAGAGGTTATCACAGATTTGCTCGCATTCGTAGCCTCCTTCTAACTAGTTAGGCGTCAAGGGGAAGCGAGAACGCGGAATTGATGTTACAAAGTATGTGACAGGAAACGCGCGACCCACTTACGATGGGCACTATATCACGCATACCCACAGCTACTGGTCATATTTCGAGAGTAAACGCAAGCCAGCGCGCGACAGCTGGTGTTTCCACCAGCGGTGCCTACGGTGCCTTGACGATGCATATTGGCGCGATAATTTTCTTTTTGTCTTTTTCTTTAATATATATATAGATATATATACTATACACGCAAGCACGCGCGCGACTGCAGTATGTAACGCTTGCGCTTCACCATGTAAGAGCGCAGTTTGATCGGCGCTTATAGTACGCATGTATGTCTAACTGCGGCATGCGCTCAAATTTAAGGAACGTCACTCTAGAGTGCGCTCAACGCAAGCGCCCTTATGTCGAGCTTACTGCGGCCATACGCTCGATCGCGAACAAACCACTGCACAGCGTAGCTTGAAAAAAAAAAAGGAAAACTCAGCAGCTATTGAAAGCACGTCCCTTACATCGCAAAGTCTGGTCGATGGCGTTGCATTAAAATTCGCCCGGCCAATTCTGTGTAACCAAACCTTCCTCCGGCCCGCGTCGGTTTTCGATGGTGGGATCGAGAAGAACCGCTTACCGCCGTCGTGACGGTTCTTGCACCCGAAGGCGCAGCAGCCCGTCATGCCGCACAGATAGACGGCTTGAAGTTAGGTGACTGACACACGTTCCGAACAAAACAAAAGCCGCTGTTCTTCACAGCAAGCAAAAGCGCAGTGTCCGCAACGACGCCTGCCGAACTTACGGCGCGCGGTTGGAGCGGACAATATGGCGTCTGCGGCGGCGAAAAGCGCGGGTTTAAAGGACTTTTGCGCGCGAAACCATCGACCAATGGGAAGAGGCGACGGGCGCAGGAGAGGGTGAGGCGGCGTTCTGCAAAGGTTGTCGCTACTTTAAAAATTTCCAGGGGCTTTAGCTACCCGGCGTGCGCAGCAGATGACCGTTACGGCCTTTCGTTCGTTCGTTCGTTCGTTCGCTCGTTCGCTCGCTCGTTCGCTCGCTCGCTCGTTCGTTCGTTCGTTCGTTCGTTCGTTCGTTCGTTCGTTCGTTCGTTCGTTCGTTCGTTGTTCGTTCGTTGTTCGTTCGTTCGTTCGTTCCTTCATTTGCTGGTTCCTTCGTTCCCTAACCCATAGCGGTGGAGCTAACTTAGAGAGGATCTATGACTATTGTATTCAGTGACCGAGTAGTTCGGCGTGGGACCGGTGTTGTCCCGAATGCCCAACAAGGAGCTTTGAATTGTGCTTGGATAGTCTGCCCAGTTTCGTAAGCCCGAACACGAACTACACGGGAACACTGAAGTGTCCTTTTCTACCACTTTTGTTTCTTGTTACCTCTTCGCCACGTCCGTCCCTGTTGCCGATGCGCACTGAAGAAAAGAGAAGCCAGCACTTCCTATGCACATCAACATCTAATATCACGCATTCAACAGCACGAACAGAGAGAAGAATAAACGTTGACAACTTGAGGTGCATATACAGGCCAGGCCTGATTGCGCATCTCCGGTGGTTCATTAAATCGTTCAAAATAATCGATAGTGACGGTTGTCGTGGCTTGTTCAGTTAAAACGGAAGGCAAGGCGCGCCGGCCGCCGTAACTGCCGCATTACGGCACCTGAATGGCGGGCGGTGAAAGTCAGAAAGACAGAATCACCGCCGCTGTCGGCCGAGCTCAATTTGAAGCTGACGATGAGCTTTCGACAAAAGCGCTGAAAAAAACTTCAACCGACTCAAACAATGCAAAAGTAACTGTGCGGGGCTAAAAGAATATCCAGGTAAGTCTGGTCGCATCAGTATCGTCACAGACAAACTGATAAAGCCGCGTGTCAGCGGCTTTGAGCATATACAAACACTAAAAAGCTGCGGGCTAATATATACGCAAACACACAAGCATATACAAGTGCAGGGCTACAAACAATCCCCATAAGTCTTGTCGCATCTGTCGTCACAAACAAGGTGATAGAGCATGTGTCAGTGGCTTTGAGCATAGACGAACGTACACTACAGAGCTTCGCACTAATATAGCCACAAACACACAAGCACATGTCAGACAGGTTGAAAAAGGCTACCGCGGCCATTGGATACTATTTTTGAGATCTGTGTGGGTGATGTCGCATTAAATGCGTTCTCTTCTTGATCAATTTAATTTTAACTCAAGTCTTTTTCATCACGCAAACTCGCTGAAGACAAATGTCTGCTCAGGGTACTTGTGATTTCCTGTTTTTGTAGAAAAAGATAAAAATTTCTGCCAAGAGAAACTGAAAAAAAAAGAAGTGATGCGAAAACACAGGACAAGGAGAAAGACGCGAGCCTGCGTTTCTTCTTCCCCTGTTTTTTTTTTCTTTTTCTTCGTACCGGTCCTTGTTCCTTGCATCCCGTTGCAGAGTCCGCGTGAAGCGCTGCCGGATGTTCTCCAAGGACGAGTGACAAGCGCATTCGTTGGCCGGTTGCTTTATTTCTTGGTGTTGGTACTTCGTTTATGTCTGTTCGCAAGTGGGACTCGTTCTCTGTGCATTTGAAGCCCGATCGATACCCCAGCGTCTAGGAACATGACCCCTTGGCTGTTCCTGCACGCTATATACGCGCTCCCGGGAAGCAGTGGCACCTAGAGCGGCTTGCTCACGCGGTTAAAGGCTTAACGTTCGCTGCTCTTGACCTGGTCGGCGCACCCTAGCGGCGCACATACGCAACAGCTGATTAAGTCTGCCTCTCTGCTGCCGCTACCTCCGTATACCTCATGCGTCCGCACAAGGGCGTACTCGTCCCCGTCGAGTGGCCGCCATGAACAGGCGTTGGCGTTCGTACACTGTGGTCTCAACAACGCCTAGCACGCGTAACGTTGTACTGCGCGCTAAGCAAACACGCCGTGTCAGTCGAGGCATCGGGCGCGCTTTGATGCTTTTCCTGGTGCCACAAGGTGTCTCTGAGCGACGCGATTTGGAATCACCGTGTGGTGAGTGTATTATTACTGTCTCGCCCACAGCGACACACGGGGCGGCCACTTCTGACCGGCCCGGTCGGCGCCCTCACTGGAGGTTCGCACAGGTCAACAGGAAAGGTGACCCGAGTCCTTGCGGGGTCATAACCTCCGCGGTGCCGGACCCGGTCGCGGAAGCTCGGGCCGGCCCCGAATAGGAGGGGGGTCCCTCCTCGTGCTCCGCTGGCGATGCCCGGATACCCCGCCGCTGACTTCCGGCACCACCGCGCGGGCCTCGTCGCGACGCCGGGAGCGGGCAGGTCTCGCGTGCACTCGGAAGCGAAAACAAGGTGGCCTGGATCCCTCCCGACGGCCGTATCCGCCTAGGGCTTCCGCGCCGCTCTAAAGCCGCCCCTCGTCTCCGTACCGTACTTTCTCCCGTCTCTTCCTGCTCACACTTGTAGGTACATTTTTCGCCTCTGTATACGTGTATACATCTGCTTGTTTGTTTAGTTTTTTTCTGTCCGGAGAACGAGGGAGGGAAATTTACCTTGTATTCGTCGTTTCTGCTTTTATGCGATGTCGCCTCGCAGTCTGTTTCCGTACGAGCTTTCACGCAAGAGCGTCGTCAATGAAGCGGAGTTTTGCTGTGCCGACGGAGAGGGAAGCCGGGGAAGAGGTATAGGGAACCATCCGGTTGTCAACACCACACGCTGCTAGGGTGGGAAAGGGGGGCAATGCGAAAGAAATAAAACGGTCCGCGAGAAAGCAGTGGCTAGGTGACGTCTTTTGGTGCAACCATTTGACATGTCATCTCCTTTTTGCGGCTAAAGATTAGCAGGTTCAGGCACTGAAGGTAATGCAAAGTAGACTTTAGACTTATCTTTGATATGTAATTTTTCTAAAAATTGTCATAATTTTTCTCAAAGTCCTGTGTGATGCATTGAATATAACCAGCCGTGCTTTATGTAACTCCCTCAGAATCGGATATTATTCTCAACGCTGTCTGGTCGAGACAACCTTTGAGCGATGTCTTGCCTGTATGAGAATTTCAAGCGATGACAGTATAGGCTATAGCCTCTAAAAGTAGTGAGCGGCAAGTCATTTGCAGGTAATGTGGGGGTGAAGTATTGTGAAGGTGATGTTTGTTTCGGAAGTCCCCGGGACAAGACATTCGATTAAATGCAATGCGTAAAGGCGGGCACGTATGCGTTACTTTCGGCAGTTTCACTCGGTTCCCGAGTTTTAAAGCAACCTGACACTCATCTTCGAGTATGGTGCAAAGTTCATGTAGCTATTCCTAAAAACTGTAGGTGCTCAAGCCGTTTCTCAACAACCATATGCGGACGTTGAGAAGTGGCTTTAGCGCGTGGCTTTAGAATGTTCGATATTGTGCTTGCAGTGTCCACTCTACCAGACTGTGAACTGATGGCGTTTAATCCGTGGTGACATCCGATGCCCCATTACGGATAAACGTGTCCTGCCCAAACACCACTCGTATTCCTTGTTAGGCTTTTTGTAAATGAGTTTTATTATAGCAAGCGAGGCGTGTTACAAAGTGCGACGCGCGTTAACATGAACACCACGCTTCTGAGCTACAGTTGCATTCAAATTTAGCTTACATAAACGGCGCTCATGCAAAGACCATAACACCATCTGTCGGGCTAGTTGGTTGCGATCGATATGTATCAGCAGCGCGAACACAACAGAGGAAGAAGAAGGTGAAGAAGGTAAAGAGCGCTGTAGAAGGTGAAGAAGTAAAGAGCGCTGGGTATTCCATTGCTCCAGGGGCCCCTACATGTGACTCCGCTGTGGCTGTGACCGTCGCGTCGGCCTCTTTTCGACCGCGTCCGTGAGTTCATGTGTTTGCGTGACGCTGACCTGTAACTTGGGTTTTATTGCCGACTAGAGGCTATCATGGAATCTGAGTGCTGCTTGTCTTCGTGCCAGCAACGAGGGAACGTGGACTCTTACGGCAACAAGGTATCTTACCATTCCCTGCCAAAGAACCCCCGCCGTCGCAAGCTGTGGTTGGCTGCGCTAGGACAGGAGCTGCCACGAAAGTTAAAAAAGGTGCGAATCTGTTCAAGGCATTTCCAAAACGACGACTTCTCCCGGACTCTCAAGCGAGGCCGCAGGCTTCTTCCAACCGTAGTGCCTCGTGTCCGTCCTCACGAAGAGTGTCGTCCTGTCGCCGAATGCCCTGGCCAAGTAGCAACACCCAGCACTGGAGGTAGTGCGGCAGAGCCCCAGGATGCTGCGGAGGCGCTTCGGAAGAAGGATGAAGAGATTGCGCGTCTCAGGGAACAGCTGAGCCAGTCGAACGTGATTATCGAGAGCCTGCAGGAACAAATCTGCCGATCTGAGCAGAAACGCTTTGAAGTTGAGACGACTTCCAAGAAATTTTGCCTCGAGATGCTAAAGACTTGGGAGAAGTGGTGCGAATTTAACTAGCCAGTTGTTCTGCTGCGCATACGCGACTTGTTTTCGAATGTCGAACATTTGTTTATCAAGTTGACGTGATTGCACAAAGATGGCGCAGATGTTTGGATTGGTCTCTGCAGTCAGGCCCGTCAGTGAGAACCTTTTGCTGCTTCTGCCTAGAGGCCATAGGCAAGTGTGTGGCAGCTTGCATGTGCCATTGTTACAACTGTTTTTTTTTTTTAATAAACTTTGATTTTTTTTCTTGCCAAAAAAAAAAAAATCAGCGCTCTTTACCTTCTTCACCTTCTTCCTCTGTTGTGTTCGCGCTGCTGATACATATGGATCATGCAAAGATCTCTCACTTTGTAAAGCCAGTTGCTGTCTGAAGCAAGCTTAGTCTGTGCAAGGCCGTTGGTGTTTTTCTGTGCTTCTACATTCCCGATTTCGCACCTCAGTTTTCTGAAATGTCGTACGTCTTTATTTGTTGCCTGGAAATAGGTCTTTCGTTGAATAATAAGTGTTCCATTAGTAGCACATTCTCTCCGAGCGATGTAGTGCTAACATAAGAGCACAGTTAAGTTGTTTTCTCGTATAACAAAAACGGTTGCCATCGTGATGACGCAGACTGTTTTCCGTAGTATTTATGACAGACTATGAAACTCACAGCCCTAATGACTAACCCTGGGGACTAACTTTGGACGAACTTCGACAGTGTAGTTGCGGACAATGCCTACAGCAAGCTCTACGAAAACTTTTCCCAGCAAGGTGACATCGTTTTAGTCGGCTCATTCCTGCAATCATCCCACAACCGGATGTTGTTCGTAGTATTCGCTCACAGCGGTATATATAAATCAAGCAGGAACAGAAACCTGTAGCACGACTGCATGTGCCTTTGCTGCACTGCAATATAGTTTGTTTTGGGGCCGCACACTGCCGAAAAGTCGAGCAAGATAACCTAGCACTTTAGCTCGATGACAGCCTCTCTTCAGCGTTTTCAGCGTGGGAAACTCCCGCTATAGCTTCAACTGCGAGAGGAAGAGCGACAGGAAGGCCAAAAAACACTAGCGGGAAACATGACATCGTCGTGCATTTGTTTCGAACGTTCAAAAGTTATATCAGTGGTGCTACGCCAACGCTTATTTCAACATGGCACATTACGTCGCACACGACAAATGGGAATGGTAACACCAGGTGCGAACGCTTTCAATTACTGGCGCCAAGTTCGGCGCTCGCTAAGATGCACGCTTATGTACAAACGGGGGAAAAAAAGAGAGAGGGGGAGGGCCCGAGGAGAGGCGAAACCTGCTGCTTCTGCTCCCAAATTGCCGGTAGCGCTTGTTTGCGCAGGAAGCGGAATAGGCATGCCACTGGCTCCGCTGGCCACTGGCCACAGGTGCCCGGCCCGTTTCCCACGTCCGCCGCCTCCGAGTCAGTCTGCTCCTAATCGGCGCTCGCATCAGCCGGGTCGAAACCACCTCGGAACGACCGTGGCTGCGAATCGGCTGGGGGGGGAACAAGCACGCCGACCAGCTCGATGCGCTGAGCTTCCCAACGCATCCCCCCATCTTCGCTGGGAGGAGAAAACAAGGAGGAGGCGCGAGGGCACGAGGGACAACAAACAAGCGCCGAAGGGGAGAAGGCCCAACTGGCCCTGCAGCTTTTTCCGCTTTTTCTCGGCCCCGCCGAGCCGGAGACGGAGAGGTGGCGGGGACGGTGCTCTTTAAAAAACGGGAAGGTCGGGCTTTCCCTCGTTTCCGACCCGAATTCCCTTGTTGTGCGTCGCCGCCCCGGGTGGGGCCAACGGACAGGCGCGGCGGCATCCATGGGAAACGCGCCGCGTCCCCCTTTCAGGCCGCTGCCGCTCGCAGGTCAGCGAACGGCTCTCCTCATTTTTGCGCCTTTATTCGTTTCCCGGCACTTCCTTCGGGAGGGATCGCACGGGCAGGGGCGAGCCGGGAGGAGGAGGGAGGCTCGGAAATGACGAGGGCTCACGGAAATGACAACGCTCGGGCTCACGCGAACTGCTCCGAGCAGCGGGGCTGTTTCTCAGCGCCTCGGCTTGGGGCGGCGTTGCTGGACAGGTAGGGCGCTGAAGCGGCTTCGCTTTTTACCTGTTCGGCGCATTTCTGGGTAGCCCATTTTCGGACAACATCGCCGCAGGTTCGATTCAATAAGCAGGTAGCTGCTTGTTGACCGAAGCAGATAACGAGCAAGTAGCTGGGATTGCTACCTGTTTGGCTACGAAAAATCCGTCTTTTTCTGTCCAAGTAAGAAGTTTGAAAGGGAGGAGGTGGTGCATGAGTGCTATTGAAAGCCCTGGGTTTGGACTAGTGGGTACGACACAACAGACAACGGGTGCCAAGGTAATAATACTCTACGACTCTTGCCACTGCAACCTCGTAAAAGGAACCATCACTGTGTTATGAGTAATGCAAGCCCTGGATAAATCTAGACACCATGCGGATGACGAAAGCATAGAATTTCTTACAATTAAACTAGAGGGAAACCCGGCGGCCGTGCACTTCATACACCAAGGAATGCCGGGAAGATAGAGGCTTCGGAATGATATCTGGTGGCTTGTTAACTGTGCTGCGGATTGGATTCCTTGGTTGCTCAGTTTCGTTTTCGACGATGTTTTGGGCTCTTTGTGGTGGTGTAGATACCCAGCTACACTCTAAACACAGTAACCTATAACGTAACTTTTGGACGTGAGTAACTTTTGTCACAAAGGTTACAATTGATGTTTTTTGATGTTTTCATTACGTTTTCTTTATTTTTGTGGAGCCCAAAGGTTACAACGGTGAAAAGTCGACCGTTTCAAAGGTTACGATGAAAAAATTGCCAAGTAACCTTTGCGCTGTAACCTTTGCGCAGCACGGTAACCTATATGCGTCGTCAAGCCAGGAGATATGCACATATAGAGGACGTATGCTGCTTTATGTGCTGGAATGTGCTTTTCGGATGCAATGGGGCTGCGGTTTCGACCGCAAGGGGGAGACATCAACGTAAGCTATCGCATGAGTCCTATACTGCTGTTTTGGGTCGCAGCCACATTGAATCGCGCGTTATCAGATATCTGCCTTCACATTTACCAAAGGAGGCTGCGAATTCAATGAAAATGCAGTATTTTGCGGCTGTATATGAGAACACATCTTGAATGTTCGATTCCTATCCATGAGTTTTGCAAAGAAACCCAACGTGCTACTTCTTTAAGCATGTTCTGTACCGATTTTATTGCGCGAATAAACGTTAATAAACAAGTATTTCAAATTCCATGTAATTTCTCGATAACTCGGATAGAGCCTATTTCTCATCTTCTTGGAACCGATACGCGATAGCAACGGTCGCAATTAATAGTAAAAAAGCAGACATATGGAAGGGGAGCGCCTGGAAAGGCGACAGGGGACGTAACCGTATTTGCGGGCCGCCAAGTGCGCGATTTGATTTTCCTCATGTGGCTCTCTTCATACACTTCCAATGATGATCAGTTCTGGTGGAAAATATATATCACAAATCAAAACGTAATGCGCCCATGGTACGAACGGCGGCGCCTATAAGAAACGAGTAATTGGCAAAGAACTACTCAAAATATGGAATGACGGCCGCTCCAGTATGCGTGAGACGCGCATGCGCAGACGGCCGGCGCTTCACCCAATGAAAAGCGGCGCTTCTGTTTCAAACGCTTGGCATCGTTGCACGCCGGCAAGTCTGGACGGCGGGAAGGCTCGGACGTTGCAGCGTTGCGGAGGTTGCTTTGTTCTTGGAACCGTTGGAACCGAGAGTTGGAACCGTTCGTGAACCACGCCGTCTTTTCGTGGCGTTCCTGAAGTGGTTTCTTTGGGGGAATGCCGCTAAGCAGCAGGGACCTGTGGGGTACGCTGCGCAGCAGCTGCAACGAACCTCAATGTGACTGTAAACGCTACGTCGTTGTGTGCTCGGCGGACACCTCCGCGCCCGGCGCTATTCGTTGCGACTACTGCAATCACTTTCCTGGGGTTCATGGAAGAATGACGGACTTGGGTGAATGGCCTTTTTTTTCACCATATGCACAATAACGACCTGCGAAGTCATTTATTTCATGCTTGTCAAAGTGCGTATTTTCTTTGTTCGCCAGAGCAGCTTCATTCCTATAGCCTCGTTGAGTGTACTTCGAAGCGAAATGTGGTTCAGTAGTTTGAGTGCCTCATTCACCTATTGCGCGGGGTTTCGTACCAAAAGTTTGGTTATCCAGAATATTGGTTTTAGATTATTGTTGCCGTATGTCATTTGGGGTCATTAGGTGCGATAATTCGGGGGTAATCCAGCGCTAATTCTTGATCGTTTGCATGCGTATGCGCGCGTTTTTTTGTGTTTCTTTTTTTTGTTTTCCATACGTATAAAAGAGCATGCGTATAACGCACGACGGTACTTTTTTAATGAAGGATGCGATTTGGGCGAGTTGGTATTGTAAGCAATTTTATGACGCAATTCCACATCGGCGCTGTACTCCCGCCCACGCGGCGGCAGTCGCCTCCTCGACTCGAGTGGCGATCACGTGAATCTGGCTCGGTGCGCCGGTCGGTCCCAGTGCCTACCGCATTGCCTGCCTATCCTCTTTCCTCTCTTCCCGGCGCCGTTTTGATGACGTTTGTGTTTGTGATGGTTGTTTTTCGCGAGTGCGGCGCGTCGACTCATCAGCGTTGGCGACGGGAAGCGCAGCGCAGGGTGTGTGGTGCGCGAGCGATCTGAGCGGACGAGCGTAAGACAGTGCGAGCCCTATTGAAGTGCGCTAACAAGGATTAAGTTGTAACTGCAATATATCCGTTTTTTATTCTCAAAAATTTGTGTGAGCGTCGAGTGTTCTTACTCGCTCCCCCTCCCGTTTTGGTCATCTCTAACAGTATTGATTCATATATTGAAAACAGCGCGGGAAAACGAGACGATGTGTTGTGTCTTTCTTTGCTCGTCTCGTTTTCCTGCGCTGTTTTCACTATGAAGCGGCACTTTTGTTTTGAATCTGAATTTTGGAACTTTGCGCGTCGTTTCATTGATTAGCAATTGCTCGGTGCGCCATACGATTTTGGCAATACAACTGGGCCCATTAAAAAAATTGGCTGTGGTTTGACCAATGGCCATCCTGAATGAATTGCGGAAACAACAGCGCAGCAATCGCAGCAGCGGCGCTGCGACGCGGTAGGCACTGCGGTGTTCTTTGTATACCATGTTTCACTCTGGTGAGAATATCAGCCATGCTTTAAGTATGAATGGTTGCTCACTGGCTCTAATTTAACGTTCCACAGATCCAACTGCCTGAAGAGTTGCAAGTTACTGCACCTGATGTATACACCTGTGCTGAGCGTTTACGCTGGAAGTAGTAAAGAAGTGATCTCGATCAGCAACGGCAACCTAGAGCGTGCCCTCATCTTCTGCCCGGTGACATATTACATAAAAAACCTCAAATGTCCACCGGCATTTTCCGCCATACTCATCCTGCTGCAGAAGATTGCCCTGCCAGACACTCTAGTGCCACGTGGACTATACTGGCGAACCGACTAAGAGCTTGTTCATGCTCTTGAAAAAGAATAATTTGTTGTAATTTTCTGGAAAGAAATGTGTTTCAGTTGTTCACTTTCTAATGCGTTGAAGTATATTTTCTACAGCTGATCGGAGCAAGTTTTTTTTTAACTGCAGTACACAGCTTGATGTACTTATGCGAGTGCTGTCAGGCTTATAGCAGTGCTAATGTTGCATGTTATTGGTTATGTCATTGTGCATCTTTGTTAATGAAGTGACTGGAGGAGTCGCAAAGGGCTTTTGTTTATATGATCTAGGCAAGTTGTGCTGAATTTGCTGATGCTATGTACCTCAGAAAGCTGTTCTGTACATATATCTCTGGTTGTTGTTTAGCCAAGATGTTTAAATCGATTGATTGTTGTTTGCGTTTGTATGTAGCCGCAAGTTTTAAAAGAACTTATGTTATCTGCACTGCTTGGACCACCTTTCTTGATCTCTTATTGTATAGTCATTTTAATCTTCCTTTTAAGAAGTGTGGTAAAATGTGTGATTAAAGTATTGCCTTCTCTGATATTTTTGCCATTGATATTTTGTATCTGTTGTATCCCTCACATAATGTCAAGTTGACTTGGCACTTGGTCTTGAATAGCAGAGCTTTTAATTTGTTCTTTGGTACTATAATTACAGTGCCTATGTTTTTATTTTCATTACAATAAGAGTGATATGCAGTAGCCAAGCTCTATTCGAAGTGAGGCTTCATCTGAGCATGCTTTATTGTGTTGCTTGTTCAACGTGGTTTTGTTTCGCATGCCAACAGTGATACTGTTATATGGCCCCATATTTTAGTGCATTGCATGCCCATTTATTGTGATTTTTTTTTGCAAAAAGTTTGCAAAAATGGTGCCTTCAACATACCTGCATCTGTTACATCCCTTAGTTTTTCTTCAATGTAGACAATATTTGGGAAGTTTTGTTGTTTTGTATTTCCTCTTGTCTTTAAGATGTCGGACTCAGTTAAAAATTTGCCTACCATATGCCGATATTTGTCATTTTTCTCTTTTCTAAACCATTCTCTTGTTTGCCATTTTTTGTTCCATTCAAATTGAAATCCAGCAGAGCTCTGTATTGCATCACCTTCAGCAAGATGGAACGACATTTTTGCCATTTTTATAAGCAAGCCATTGCGGCTTACAAAGGTTACACATTTTGGAGCACGTAACCTATGGCTAACTCAATGATGTATACCTTTGTAAAGGTTACAGCACTAAAAAAGTCGCGTAACCTATGCATGAAAAGAAGTAACCTTTACCATTTGTAACTTTCACAAAGGTTATAAGTGGAAAGGTTACATTCTGTAACTTTTAAATTATAGGTATACTTCAATGTGAAAATGTGCACCTTTGCAAAGGTTACCCAAAGGTTACCGTGTTTAGAGTGTACGCACGTAGTTCATTTGAAATTCGAAGCAGCTGAAGGCGCTCGACTCGAAGGGATCTGAGCTCAGCCATTTATGCAGGAAGCTGGGTTAGGAACAAAGCTTTTTTTGGTGAATTTAAAGCTCGACAGTCTGCTTCACCACTGCATATTTCTCGTAGGAGTATCGGATACACTTATGTTTTAAAAGCGTAGTAGTCTCGGAGACACTTATCTATTAACAGCGCAAAGTATTGTACAAGAGCAAATTATGTTAACCGTACTAGTCGAGGATTGCATCCTCTTCATTTCGAATTCTGGAGGCGGCCACGCATTGCTTGCAGGAACGACTTCCACTTCATGAATTAATTCATGCAGCATGTTGCACTTGTCAGCATGAACATGGCCGTCACTTACTTGTGGTAGGATAGGACAGGTTCGCGCTTCCTACTTCATGTTTTTCTTCGCAAAATCTATAAGCGCAGCTCTAGGACATGATGACAGCCGGCACCTAGCACGTGCAACTATAGTTTCTCACAGAAAAGGGAGGGCTCGGGTAAGTATCTCAAGGCGCGAACCATAATCAGTGCGCGAACATGGGGCGCGAACCAGCAATAGCAGACGACACCAGTGAAACGTTTCTATTTTTCACCATGCGAAGACTGAACCTTCGCTACAGTACTATATTAAGCGCCAACAATTTTTTTCAACAAATATTTGCTCTGAAACGTGCTTTCGACGGTTGGATATGCAATTGGCGAGATGAGCAAGCCCTCTCTCACCATGGGAAAATTCTGGGCTCGTTAATGCCCATGTGCTTTTCTGCTCGTTTATTGCAATGTACAGTAAGCATATTTTATTACAGGACATATTAATTGTAAAACGTTTGCTTTTCAATTTTTTTTTTGCGAAAATTTGTATTTCTGCAGTCTGAGTTGTGTTTTGAGGGCTAACACCAGCCAAGCCAAGTAAGATACCTCTGTCTTCCCGGCATACCCTGAGTGGATGAAGTGCCCTTTTCAGAAACTCACATAGACGCTGACACCAGCTTTCCCTCTGGGTGGCATTTAGAAACACTATGGACGAAAGGGCGTCCGTGTAGGTCGAGAGCGTGCGAAGAAGCGGCATTTCTAAGCAGTTGGCTCCAGCGGGCACAGATGAGCGCTTAACGACACTGCGATCGCTGTAATGAGCTCTGTTCAAAATACTTTTTGTTATAATTTGTTTCTAATTAGGT